>NC_142954.1:23390374-23395374 GCF_046866305.1 Octopus bimaculoides | reverse complement strand
ACCATTGATTTATTTATTTAGTCATTTACCATTATATTGAATTGGGGATAAGGATGGTGACCAACACCGATCAGAAAGCGGCGGTTTTTACAGACACACTCAAATACACTCTATATAGGCTTCCGCACAGTTTCCGTCTACCAAATCATTCACTGATCAGCCCAGTGTTTTGGCAGAAAATACTTGTCCAAGGTATTGCGGAATGGGACTGAACCTAAAACCGTGTAGTTACAAGGCAAGCTTCTTAACCATCCGACCATGACCTGTGCCTGAATGTGTCTATTTCGAAACGCAGAAAATCACGTGTTTACTCATTGAATATTCCTTCTTTGATCGATCTTCACTCTTCATGAGAATCTGTCAGTTCAGCTCCAGTTATTTTCCATTTTAACATTCTTTTCAACTTTCGACTCTTTTATGACAGATGGAATTATTGAGGTCTTCGACATAACTCAGATGAAACCTCAAGACCATTTCATTGTCACTAGAAATAGCATGTTTTGGGAGAGATTCCATAAATATATCTCTGCTTTGGAAGAACATCACACTTGGCAGTTTTCTTGTTTTTTTTTTATATTTGATCCAACAGAAAAATTCTGATTTCTTCTCCACGATCAGTTCTTCAAAATTAACAGAAATTCTGATATCTTCTCCACGATCAGTTCTTCAAAATTAACAGAAAAATTAATTTTAGCAGCTCAGCCATGATTACCTTACCGTCACCTTTGAGAGATCGATTTTTCAGTAATAGACGACCGGCGAGCTGGCAGAGACGTTTACACGCTGGGAAAAATGCTTAGCGGTATTTCGTCCATCTTTACGTTCTGAGTTCAAATTCCGCCGAGGTCGACTTTGCTTTCATCCTTTCGGGGTTGATTAAATAAATATCAGTTACGCACTGGAGTCGATGTAATCGACTTAATCCCTTTGTCTAACTTTGTTTGTCCCCTCTATGTTTAGCCCTCCCCCCTCCGTGGGCAATGAAGAAATAAATTTCTCGATAATAGAAACAGCATCCAATGTACGGTCTCTTGTCGGGGTCTTTTTATACCTTGGGATCTCAGGAATTGTTGCATAGCCTCTCTCACCCTTTCCTTCTCTCTTCCCTCACACGGTCTATTTACATACGTTTGTGTGCGTGTGGTGAGGGTGTTTATGTATGCATATTTAAGTCGAGCTGATGAGGTTTCAAATTACACCTTTGAGTTGGATCAGTAGGTCAATTCGAAGTCCCAGGTAGCTCGATAGAAATGTAAAATAAAACACATGCTCACCCACACACACACACTTATATAACAAGATTTTTCTCAACATATATGTATATATATATATACTATTTCTTTACTACCCACAAGGGGCTACACACAGAGGGGACAAACAAGGACAGACAAACGGATTAAGTCGATTACATCGACCCCAGTGCGTAACTGGTACTTATTTAATCGACCCCGAAAGGATGAATGGCAAAGTCAACCTCGGCGGAATTTGAACTCAGAACGTAGCGGCAGACGAAATACCGCTAAGGATTTCGCCCGGCGTGCTAACGTTTCTGCCAGCTCGCCGCCTATATATATATACGACGGGCTTCTTTTAGTTTCCGTCTACCAAATCTACTCATAAGGCTTTGATCGGCCCGAGGCTATAGTAAAAGACACTTGCCCAAGGTGTCACGCAGTGGGACTGAACCCGGAACCATGTGGTTGGTAAGCAAGCTACTTTATTTCATGATATTGGCTATGAAAGCCGTACACAGATTAAGTGGCTGCGGGCTGGACAAAGACATTACTGAGATGAGAGGAATGATGAACACGATGATATTGATGGGAGAAGGCAGAAGCCGCCCGCCGAACTCTGCTTCTCTAAAACATTGTTCTTTTATAAGTATACATATAAATTTATAAACATACACCATATATACACACATATATATATACACACCTATACCCCCCCCCCATACACACACACACACATAATTCATATTGCCCGAAATTGTACTTGTGTGGTTTGTTTAATAATTCCGTTTACAGTTTTAATAAACTGTTACATATATATATATACATATATACATAATATATATATATATATATATATATATATATATAACAGTCATTTAATTCCAATACTAATACAAATTTAATATTGAACTCGAATATCAAGATTGTAGGACAAATTTAATCAAAATGATAATTGCTCTCATTTTACCAAGACTCATGCGTTTATTAAATCATTTTGTTGTTTGCCTTGTTAATAAAACACGTAAGATTTCCTATCGACAAGCAACGTCAGATGAAGTTTATGGTTTTCATCATGGATGTATCAATAAATTCGCAACTGAGTTACAGAGTTTGACTGTTACCAAGATAAATTCATATTTGGTTATTGATTTGTAACATTAGCACGCTGTTTCAACTTTGTGGGGAAAGCTTCCAGTTCACATCATTGGCCAATCCGCCTCATGGACCTGGCTGTTACACATTGTATAGAACTGGTAGAATATACCATAAATTATACCATAAATTAAGGCGGCGAGCTGGCAGAAACGTTAGCCCGCCGGGCGAAATGCTTAGCGGTATTTCGTCTGCCACTGCGTTCTAAGTTCAAATTCCGCCGAGGTCGACTTTGCCTTTCATCCTTTCGGGGTCGATAAATTAAGTACCGGTTACGCACTGGAGACGATTTAATCGACTTAATCCCTTTGTGTGTCCTTGTCTGTCCTTGTTAGCACGCCGGGCGAAATGCGGCGGTGGTGACGGTGGTGGTAGTGGTGGTGCTCATGGTGAGGATGGTGTTGGTGGTGGTGTTGGTAGTAGCGGTACTAGTGGTTGTTTTTGGTGGTGGTATTGGTGTTGGTGGTAGTAGTAGTGGTGGTGGTGGTGCTAGTGGTGGTATTGTCGTTTGATGGTATCGGTTCTAGTAGAGGTGTTGGGTGGTGTCCGTATTAACGTTGCTCATAGTGTCGACATTGTCTTCTTGTTCTATACTTAGAGAAAATGTACAAGAAAACGTGGAACCCATTTAACACCTTCACCTGAGCTTAGCCGTGTCTTCCTGTCTCTTCACCGTTCGTGTCATTAACTGACAACAAAACCAAAAGAACCCAGTCGACTGACACTTCAGGTGGCCGACAGAAAATCCACCTCGTCGGCGGAGATCCGCATCCACCATCAAATAATGGACGGGAAAACAATTCAATGTTTATCGCTTTCGAAGAATTTTGACGTAAACAAAGGCGTTAGAACTAAAAAAGAAATGAGATGGACTGACCTTTAGTAACGTATTAGTACAACAGTCCACTTGTTTGTGACGAAACCAATAACAAGACTGTTGATGTTTTTGACACGAGTCTCCGTTAGTTGTTTACATTAGTTAAAATACATAAAAATACCGACTTGATGGAATCGTACATGGCGTTTAAGTATAATGCTATGACCTGTTAGGTTCTGGGTTCAAATAGAGTTGAGGTCAACGTTGTACTTTATCAGTCAATAGCGATAACACTCATATTTATTCTGACCGGGCTGCCTGGAAGCGAGTCACTAATTAATATTGGTTGTTCAGTTATATAGCTACGATTTCTATTTACCAAAGGCTACTTCGCCCTCAGCAGATAAGGTGTTTTGACACCCTTCACCATAAGTGAGAATTCTTTTTCTTCGGTAAAAGGCATTCCTGAGGGATTCAGAAATGTATTATTTCTGTTTTTGCAATCAGCGAATGTATTTCACTAGAATAATTATATGTTTACAAGAGCTGGATAGGTATCTCCAACTAGCAAGCCATGCTACTCCAGACTGGAGATGAGCAAAGACTCAGAAACTAATCTCTGGATGCAGGCTTAGCTGGGTAGAGGTGCTTATCTCCCCCTTGTAAACATAAGGACACAGGAAATGTGTCAAGGCTGATAGGAAGCGGTGCTGCTTCCTAGGGCTAAATAACAGTGGTATTATTCCCTTCATGGGACTGTCACATTAAGTAGACAGCATACAACTACTTTATCGCATCACTACTGCATAAATTTCTCTGAGAGATTTAGAAATGTATTATTTCTATAAATGTGTGTGTGTGTGTGTGTGTGTGTGTGTGTGTGTGTGTGTGTGTGTGTGTGTGTGTGTGTGTGTGTGTGTGTGTGTGTGTGTGTGTGTGTGTGTGTGTGTGTGCGCGTGTGTGTGCGTGTGTGTGCATTGTGTAGGTAGATAGATGGATAGATAGGCAGACAGATAAGCATGCAGGCAGACAGTCAGATAGACAGACAGATAGATAGATACGAGTGTGTATACACGGATAGTCAGAAACCAAGACACAGAGAGTAAGAGAGAGAGAGGGGGGAGACATTAAAAATGGAAGGGTGAGATAAGACTTAAAGGTTTCAAAAATTTCGAAATGTCACATTGGCACTGTTTTCAGTTATTAAAAGCTAATGAATGCTTTTAGCGAAAAACTCGACCAAGTGACTATGTGACATTTTGAATTTTTCAAATCTAAGATCAAAATACTAACGTCTAATACGTTTCTTTATTTATAAGTGTTAGGTACAGCTAATAACCTACAACTGTATATATATATATATATATATATATATATATATATATATATATATATATATATATATATATATATATTATATATATATATATATATATATACAGTAATCCCTTGACTATCGCTTGTGTTATGTTCCAAAACTTTCCGCAAAAATAATTAAAATCTAAAAAAATATAAATATTTATCGGCTGCAGAAACCCGCGATATACTGGGGAGTCCGCGATATAAATTTATATATATTAGGCTGAAAAATCCGCGATGTACTGAGTTCACGATTGGTGAAACGCGATATGGCGAGGGGTTGCTGTATGTACTGACGAAGCCTATTCGCCTTTGAAAACATATATATTTCTAGCTAGCAAACCATGCTACTCCAGACTGATGATGAGCAAAGACTCTGAAACTAGTCCCTGGGTGTTGGCTTTGCTGGGTTGAGGTGCTTGTCTCCACTTCGAAAA
>NC_142954.1:23377874-23385374 GCF_046866305.1 Octopus bimaculoides | reverse complement strand
TATATATATACATATACATATATATATATATATATACATATATATATATATATATACATATATATATATATATATATACATATATATATATATATATATACATATATATATATATATATACATATATATATATATATATATATATATATATATACGACGGGTTTCTTTCAGTTTCCGTCTACCAAATCCACTCACAAGGCTTTGGTCGGCCCGAGGCTATAGTAGAAGACACTTGCCCAAGGTGCCACGACGCAGTGGGAATGAAACCGGAACCATGTGGTTAGTAAGCAAGCTACTTACCACACAGCCACTCCTGCAGAAAATACATAGAAAATTAACGACTGAAGTACAATATATTTTCCTTAATTTCATTCCTCGCCAACAACTGACGTTTCTTAAATATTCCTTCATCAGTGTTCATTTCAGATGTTGTACTAAATTTCTATTTTACGAGTTTATTAAATTCGTAAATTTGTGAAGGTTTCTATTATTCATATATGAAAGTCTTTGACAAGATTCTTTGCCCTCTGCGGAGAAATTGAAGATATGACGTCGCTAATACTTTAATTCCAAACTGCGAGAAATCGTGACTGAACATATAGATTATTTATTTGTCACATAAGCTTGCTGATCGATAAATATATAAGCCTTCTATTGAAGTGTGTTGATGCCAGGATAGAATATAATACCCTATGGCTTATATCACTACTGTTTTTGAAACACACTAGGATAAACATATATAGATATGCATGTGTGTGTGTGTGTGCGTACATTTTACATATATATGCATATATATATAAAGAGAGGAGATAGAGAGTGAGAAATACATATATGCACGCATTCATATATATGCGTGTAGAAATATATATATATATATATATATACACACACGCATATATGTATACATATATATATACATGTATACACACAAACACACGCATGATCTGAATGTGTCTTCTATATATTTTTATAAATACATTGCTATATATGATACACAGATATGTGTACGTATGTGTGTGTACGTATGTGTCTGTGCGTGTGTGTGTGTGTGTGTGTGTGTGTTTATATACACTCATTCAATCACATACACAGAAGATCCAAATCAGGGGTGAAACTGATCAATCACCGGGAGGGATTGTAACTTTAATTCCTTGAAAAAAACCATTCGTGTGTGTGCGTGTGTGTGTGTGTGTGTGTGTGCGTGCGCGCGCGTGAGTGTGTGCCGGGGTGTGTGTGTGTATATATATATATATATATATATGTATATATATATATGTATATATGCATATTATATAGGTATATATGTATGTACATTATATATTTATGTATGAATGGCACTTCCGCAGAGGAAGAAATGTTTCTCCATTAGGTGCATGTGTGATTGTGTGGTGAGAAGTTTCCTTCCCAACCACATGGTTCCGGGTTCATTCTCACTGCAGGGCAACTTGGGCAAGTGTCTTCAACTATAGCCTCGAAGAATGAAAGAAAGAAACAAACAAAGAAAGAAACAAAGAAAGAAAGAAAAAAAGATAGAAGGAAGGAAGGAAGGAAAAGAAAGAAAGAAATGAAGGAAGGAAGGACTGGAAGATGGCGGACGTGGAAGTAAGCTGTGTTATCTCTTCCTTAGCAGCATCAGTTGCCTGTATAAAGTTATCTGTTGCTCCAGCTTGTGAGTGAGTAACGTTATTCGTGTTGGGGATTATTTGTAAAGTTAAGACATTGTGTAAGAGATGAAATGGCGGTGATTGTGATGACGATGGCGATGAGGAGGGATAGGAGGAGGAGGAGGAGGAGGGGAAAGAGGTGGAGGAACGTGATAACGAAAAAGACGACGACGACGCTGATGATGATGATGATGATGATGATGATGAGGATGAGGATGATGACGACGACAACAATGACAAAGATAATGGTGATGATGATGGAGATGACGATGATGACGATGACAGCTGTGGTTTGTCCTGGTGGTAGTGGTGGTGGTGTTGTTGTTCATGGTGGCTGTTGTGGCGATAGTCGTAATGTTAGTAGTAGTGCTAGTAGCTGTGGTAGTTGTAGTCGTTGTGGTGGTGGTGGTGGTGGTTGCAGTTTTGTACGAAACTAACGTGAATGTCATTAAGCTGAAGTTTCCTAACTCTTACAGCTGACATCAATGGTGACTCATTAGGTAAAAGAAAAGACGCTCTCCTTTGTTGCAAAATACATTTACATCCTCCGGGGGTAGGCAGCGGACGCCCAATCCTTAATGGATAGCTTTCATGTAATGGATAGCTGGCACACACACATGCACACATAATGCAATGCACAATATATATATATATATATATATATATATATATATATATATATATATATATATATATATACACACATACACATACACATGCATATATATACACGCATACATGTATATATAAGTATATATAAGTATATATATATATATATATATATATATATATATATATATACACATATATATATATATGTACATATGTGCGTATGTATACATATATATGTACATGCATACATATAGACATGCAAATGTGTAAAGCATATATATATACATATATATATATGCACATACATATATACATGCATATACATGTATATATACCATATATATCATATAGCTATGATGCATATTTATATATATGGAATATATATATCATTTACTATATATACATACATATACATATATATATATATCAATATATATATATATATATATATATATATATATATATATATATATATCAAAATACAGTAGAAAGTGCATGTATATATATATGTGTATCCACACGCAACAATATTGACACACACACAAACAGACACACATAGAGATATTTACGCAAGCATGGATGTAAATCTGTATCTAGGTATAAACATATAAATGTAAAAATTAAATGTATTTATTGGAAGAGAATCACGTTTTTCAACGTATGTTGAGTGAAATAGATTTAAAGTATAGTCTGTTAGTGATAATACATCGAGCCTCAAAGTTTCATGTCCACCGTATCCAGATAGCCATCTGACTATAAAAGCACAACTTATTATGAAAATATCAGTGGCACAAGAATTGTGTGTATGTGTATATGTGTGTGTGTGTGTGTGCGTGCGTGCGTTTATGTGTTTGTATTGAATATTGTGTTCTACTCTAGGCATAAGGCACTAAATTTTTGGGGGGAGGCGTCCAGTCGATAAGATCGACCCCAGTACGTAACTGGTACCTAATTTATCGACCCCGAAAGGATGAAAAGCAAAGTTGACCTCGGCAGAATTTGAGCTCAGAACATAAAGACAGACGAAATGTTTGTATTAAATATTATATATTATGTAATATATTAAATATAGATTTATACTACGGAGTATTCGGCCTTGTCTTTTAAATTTTTCGATATGGTAAGGGTAAAATTCATTATATCTCTCATGAGTTACTTGTTTCAGATTTGGGATTGTGGCCATGCTGGTGCACTACTTTCAAGAGTTTAGGCATATAGGTCGACGTCAGGACTTATTATCTTTAAATATGATACATATTTTATCGGTCTGTTTTGCCCAACCGCTACGACACCAGATGTAAACAAACCAACACCGGTTGACAAGCAGTGGTAGGGAACAAACAAATGCTCACGCTCTCGAACACACTCATTCGACACACGCACAACCATATACACACACATATATATATGTATGTGTCTGTACATTTGTGTGCACAACGGTCTTCTTTCAGTTTCCATCTACCAAATCCACTCACAAGGCTTTCGACCGCCCGAGGCTATACTAGAAAGCACTTGACCAAGGTGCCACGCAGTGGGACTGAACCCGGAACCATGTGATTGGTGTGCAAGCTTCTTACCACATAGATTATACATAAATGATATTTTGTGTCATTTCAGAATTATAAGTCTTGCAATAAGGTTTTTAGTCGCAGAGAAGAAGCAAGAACTAGTTTAGAAATGACTAAGAGATGACGGACTTGGACGCCGTCGAAGAGAAAAGACCATGGGATGGTGGGAGGTAACTTATAGGAGAAATATATTTGGTTGCAATGTTAAAAAGAGTTGTTATTTATCAGTCGTTCATCTGTCCCCTGGGATAATGACAGCCAATGATGATTATTCGCCGATATAGACAACAACGACTTAACACCAGGGAACATGAAACGAAATTATACAGAAGAAAATTTGGTTAAGTAGGTTTCGTTCCAGTATTTATGTATTTCTTATCAGCCCTCTCTCTGTCTCTCTCTCTCTCACCCTCTCCCTTTATTTCTCTCTCTCTCTCTCTCTCTCTCATTCTCTCTCTCCGTATCTATCTATCTATCTATCTATCTATCGATCGCTTTCTATATCTAGCATTCCTTTTATCTCTATCGTTTGCTTTCGCACCCGCATTCTGTAAATATATATATATATATATATATATATATATGTGCTTATATCTATTTACATACATATATATGACACATACGTATATATATGTGTGCGTGTGTATACACACACACACATATATATATATGCATATATGCATACATATATATATATATATATATATACATATATATACACATATATATATATATACACATATATATGCATATGTATATATATATATACACATGTATATACTCTCTGACGCATACGTATATATGTGTGAGTGGATATATATATATATATATATATATATATATATATATATATATATATGGATATATATATATATACATGTATACATATACGTACATACATATACACATATATATGCATATGTATATATATATGATTAAATTTGTATTCGTATTTATATATAAACAAGATACCATACATGCGCATAAATATATGTATAATTACATATATATATGAGTGTATATATACATATATATATATATATATATATATATATATATATATACATACATATACGCACATAAATATGTGTACTCGTCTACATGATAATATGTGTATGCATATTTGTGTGTGCGTGTGTATGCATTCATGAGTGTACGTACGCATGCGTATATGTTGCGTTTCTGCGCATGTGTTATTATATATACATAAAACCATATCCATACGCACAGACAGACACACACATATGTACTTATACACGTATGTATACATGTATACGTGTGTATGTATGTATGTACAAATGCGCGTGTGTAGGAATATAGAAATAATGTAAGATTTTATTCTTACACGGTTCACATGATACATCATTGTATTACCATTTTTCAGGAAATTCTTAGGAAAATCTAATTTCTTGTGGAAAATTTTCCTAATTTTAAAAGGAATCAAGTTCTCCATTTTTTATTTGTTTATTTATTCCTTCATTTATTTGCGTTTTTTTTAACGTTATTTTCATCTTTGTTTTTTCATTTACTTATTGAAGTCATTGGACTGTGGCCATGCTGGGGCACCGTATCGAAAGGCGTAGTCAAAAAAAATCGACACCAGAACTTATTACTTTAAACATGGTACTTATTCTATCGGTCTTTGTTTGTCCAACCGCCAAGTAACGGCGAACTTACTGCGATAGTAATGGCCAAACATATGTGTGTCGGTGTATATATGTGTGTGAGTGTGTGTGTGTATATGTCAGTGTTTGTTCCCCCCCACACTTTGACAATTGATGCTGGTGTGTTTACGTCCCCGTAACACTAGCGGTTCGGCAAAAGACACCGATAGAATAAGTGCTTGGCATACATGTTTTTGTTTTTCTATGTTATCGTTTTTTTTCCGTTTTGTTCACGTTTTTTGACGTCTTGTACCCATATATACATATATATATATAGACATATATATGTAGGTATGTACATATATGTATGTATATATGCACATTATATATATATATATATATATATACAGAGAGAGAGAGAGAGAGAGAGAGAGAGAGAGAGAGAGATGGAGAGAGATAATATTTCTAAGTCTCTCTAAAGGAGACTACGGCAGCGGTACTAGAAATTAATAGTTGGCTTGGCGATAACTATTAATTATATATATGTATATATATATATATATATATATATATATATATATATATATATATTAGATAGATAGATAGATAGATAGATATACATGCATACATATACATACATACACACGCATAGAGGGAGAGGCTATAGTAGAAGACACCTGCCCAAGGTACCACGCAGTAGGACTGAACCCGGAACAATGTGGTGGTTGCGAAGCAAGTTTTTTTTTACCGCACAGCCACGCCTGCGCCAATATATACTATTCTGTTAAAAGACTTCTCTATATATTTCGAAACTAGTTTCTGCAATAATTCCATAGCAGGCACCACCAGAGCGTAGTTTAAAGACTGGTTCTGTGACAGGCAAGTGCTAATTTTGACGCGAGTTGGCCATAAACCAAGCAGGGAAGCTTCTAATTTATTCGCTCGTTTTTGTTTTCGTTGTGTGAGGTGAAATTACTAAGTAATTATTCGAGTGAAATTATCGCCATTCCACCCACGACAGCCACCGTCTATTACCCACCAGTGCGCACCTTAATACCTTTAAAATATTGCTTGTTTCATTTTATTGCTGGGCTTGTCTCACTTTTGCATTGCTTTCTTGGAGAAACCATCAAATCATTTATAAGGTTATGAGATGGGTGGGGGGAAAGGGAGAGGAGGAAAGGGAGGTGGTATGAACAGTGACGGTGGGAGAAGAGGAAGGAGGAAGAGGGAGGAGGCGGAGGTGAAGAAGGACAACACCAACAACATCAACAACAGCAAGAAGGAGGAGGGGGAGGGGAAGAAGAAAGAGAACAACAAGAATAATAAAACGAAGAAGAAAAAGAAGAATAAAAAGTAGAAGTAGAAGAAGACAATCAACAACAACAGCAAGAAAACGAAGGAAACGAAGAAAGGGGAAGAACAAGAGCAGGAGGGAAGAAAGAGAAGTAGAGAAAGACGGGATAACAATGGGGAAGTGGTATGAGTAGAAGTGAAGGGGAGGATGATGATGATGACGATGACGGCGGTGGCGGTGGTGATTAGAAAAAGGAAAAGGTAAACAAGAAAACGACGAAGAAAACGAAGATGAAGGCGCGGAAGAAGGATGTGGAGGATGAGGAAGAGGAGGAATAAGAGGTGGAGCCGGAGTAGGAGGAAAAGAGAGGGGATGAAACAGACGGGGAGAAGGAAGAGGTGGTGAGGGGAATATAAGAAACAACTACTGCCCCCAACATCAAGAATTCCTCATCATCATCATCATCATTATGAAAATCATGATCATCATCATCATCATCATCATTATAACTATCATCATCATCATCATCATCGTTATTATTATTATTATTATTAGTAGTAGTAGTAGTATTATTAATATTATTATTGTTGTTATAGTTCATTGGCCGTGTGATTACGAATAGGCATCAACGTACCGACTGTTTGGTGGTGGTCATGGGTGGGTCGGGGGTGCAATATTTAACATTTGTTATTGGGTTGTCTTCCACCGTTAATGAGAAAGCTGAAAACCATAAGTTTTAACGATAGCGAAATGGC
>NC_142954.1:23362874-23370374 GCF_046866305.1 Octopus bimaculoides | reverse complement strand
TATATATACACACACATACATACACACATATATATATATATATATGCATACATCCATCTACGTCAGTACATATAGACATAGCTAACATACATCTGCATCATTTCTATGAATATAGATATATGTATATAAACACACACACAGATACACAGATACACGCACAGATTTATATATATACAATGCATCTCTGTATATATGTATATACGCATGTATGAATGTGTGTGAGTGCACATATACATATTATATATATCATAAGAGACACATTATATATATACATGAATATATATATATATTTGATACATATATATATATAATATATATAACATATCAACATACATACATGCATTTTCCCATATGCATGTATGTATATTAATATATTTTGTTTCATCTACATATTTATAAAGCATTATTGAATATTCTGAGTGCGTACAGTGATGCAATCAGCAATATCTAGATAAGAGGGCATGAATTATAATGCTGTGCGAGGGAGATAGATGCTTAGCTAGCGATGCAGAGATAGAGGGTTCATAAACAAAGATGGCGGACTGAGATTTGCAAACATCATACATGCAGCATTACTAACATGAAACCTTTAGACATATATATATATATATATTTGTGTAAGTATACACGGAAATATTCATGGTGTAATTGCAATTCGTTCCAAAGTGTATAAATATATACACCTGTATAGATATGTATATATATATATATATATATATGTTGATACGCGATATGATATACTAAAATGAAGCGCATGAAACTTGTGTAATTATATGTGCATACATATTTATATCAACATTTTGCGTATGTTGTATATAAATATATATACATATACATGTATGTGTGTGTATGTGTGTGTAATATATATATGCAGGTTAATATATGTATACTCGTACGTTTGTTTATGTATAGATATATGTATGGTATATATATATATATATATATATATGTATATATATATATATATATATGTATATATATATATATATATATATATACTAGCAGAGACTCCCGGCGTCGTTCGGGATTAAAATGGTATAGTTTATTTATATTTATTTATATATATATATATATATATATATATATATATATATATATATATATATATATATATGTATATATATATATATATATATGTATATATATATATATATATATATATATATATGTATATATATATATATATATATGTATATATATATATATATATATATATATATATGTATATATATATATATATATATATATATATATGTATATATATATATATATATATGTATATATATATATATATATATATATATATATATATATATATATATATATATATATATATATATATATATATATATATATATATATATTACAGTTATGTTGAAACAGGTGAATCGGGAAAGTGCAGCATTGACGACAAAACATTTGTGGAGTAAATGATGGTCTACTTCGACTAATTTTCTTTTATTTCCTAATAAATAGGATACATAGAGGGGACGAACTAGGACAGACAAGGGGGAACATATAGATCGTTGAGCCATTTTACAGATGATTTAACGAATGATTTTAACATGAGAATAATATATTATAATGTGATGATGTTATTGTTTTAAAAATTTGATTACTTTTGGGTTGGGGGTGTACCACTAACCCGCCGGTTGATTTTTTTTTTTTTCCCTTTTTTCTTTTTCCATTTCTTTTCCTTCTATGCCCGGTCCGACCGTGTTGGCATGGCCCCTTGCATACACAACTTTCTTACGACATCCTTCCATCTTTTGGCAAATACTCTTTGCGACAAGCTCCTCCTCTCCAGACGGATCTTGGAAACAAGATGGGCGGTGAAGTAGTTCACCAGCCCTCGTCTGGAGATGAATTGTCCTGTCGCAAATTCCTTCCGAGCGCGTCTTCCATACCGTTTTTTTCAATATGGTTATTACGCAGAGAAGTGCTGCCTTCCTCTCTTTGGAAAAGGAGGAAAGCGGTACCATCTTAATCATGGATTCAGTCGAGAGTCGTACTCTTTCTGTATCCGACATCAGCTGTTCGGCATAGGTTATCAAATCACTCAGCTGCCCACAGTGAACGAAGGCGTGCGTCACCGTTTCACTGGCCCGCCCGCACCTCGGACATGTGGGGGAGGTGTCACAACCGTGTCTTGACAATCTTTCCCGAACCGGCAACGCCGATCGGTAGCACAGCCAGGCCAAGGATTTCTGGTAATTATCCAGGAGTCCCGACCCGAAGGTCCTCCCGAACAGGCTGGTTAGCTGCCTCTTGTCGAAGCCCAGAGTCTCCCTCAGGACATCATCAGACTTAAACTCCACCAACCCGCTATAAATATCCGCTGTGGTAACCCTGCTGCTAGCTTTACTCACTCGAGAGAAGAGGGAGAGCGCTTGTTTGCACTCCATCTGCCATTCCCCCGTCTTGGGTCTTCGTCTGATCCATGCTCCTAAGTCCCTCAGGGAGCCATACTTTGAGAAATCCTGCTCGGCAAGCGTTGACCACGCCTGCTCACCAGCCAGGTGGCACCGGAGATGTCTCAGCCTCAGCGCGTGCTTGCGCATCATCAGCCAGGGCATCCCCAGCCGACCCTTTAGCGGTTTCTGGTAACAGATGGAGCGCCTCACAAGTGGAGTTTTACTTCCTCATAAAAAGTGGAAAAGGATCCGCTCCAACTTGTTCAGCCACAAAACAGGGCAAGGCACGACGGTTAGGCGATAGGTTATCACAGATGCTATGAAAACCTGTGCAACCTCCGCCCTTCCCAACAAGGATAACCTCCTCCCAGATCACTTCTGAGCTACGGCTGTCACCTTGCTCGCCACCTCACTCCAGTTCTTCTCCACCTGGAGGTCCGGTCCAAACCAGACCCCGAGCATTTTAACCGGGCCCTCCGTCCAGCGCCCGACGACGCTGTTGGGAGGTATCGACTTGCCTCTCCAGGTGCCGAGCTGCAAGCCGACTGATTTTTCCTGGTTAATTTTCGCCCCTGCTACCGTCTCGTATCTTTTGATGGCGTCCTTTAAGTGAGGTAGACGCCCTTCATCTGACACGATGATGGTGACGTCATCCGCGTATGCCGTCACGTTCCTTCCGTTACAAAGATCATGCGGGTCCGCCCCCACGTCCCTCAACTTCCGCAGTAATGGCTCGAGCGCCAACACGTACAGAATCGGGGACCGGGGGCATCCCTGACGAACCGAACGCTTAATCGCGAAGGGGTTCGAAAGGAACCCATTCGCCCGGACTGTTGATTCGATGTTGCTGTACATGGCTTTAATCCAGCCTCGGAAGATCGGGCCAAATCCGGCCGCCCGAAGGACAGCCGCCAGGTATCCGTGGTCAACCCTATCGAACGCCTTAGACTAGTCCAAATTCACCAGTGCCCCACCGTTGCCATGCATTTTACCCACCCGCTCTATGGTTTAGCGAATGAGGTGAAGGTTGTCTTGTATCATCCTTCCTGGGATGGCACATGTCTGTGCTTCCGCCACCAGGTCGCCCACGACAACCCTAACTCTCTTTGCATGGTCTACTTCGACTAATCGACATGTAATACATTGGAGGATTGGAGGATTCCAAGTGCTAACCTATCATGGAAAATTGGGGGTGAAGGTATGTAATTTTGTAACCCACCGAAAAGCTCAGTGGAATACTCTTCTTTGAGGCGGTCAGCGCTACATGACCCGTCGTATGGTTGACTGTTAAATGATTGGAGATGTAATGGAGATATTCTAGGTAAATGGGTACATTCTAGAAATGGGTTGCAATTGGAGACGGTAGGGAGCTGGTAGTGCTTGCAATCTTACCTTACCGCCCGAGCAGCACATACCATTAGTTTCATTTGGAAATTTGAAATCTTTGCAGAAACGACAATTTGAGCGTAGCACACCATTTTGTACAGAATTATCATTTTTATAGGAATAGGATGGATCATATCTGAAAGCAGCTCCTGGTGTTGCGAAGAGCGAATTTGCATGTGATCTATTTCTGAGAGCTATTGTATTGGACCTCTGTCTAATCTGGCGTGTTAGACGTTGTTCTAATGATTCAGCATTAAGTATTACAGCATACCTTAGCTGATATTGGGCAAATCTCATCTCCCTTCTCTCTCGAGTCTGACGTGCAGCGGCATGCATCTGCTGACTTTGAGAAGGTCTCGTCTCCTCTCTCTGTCGAGACACTCGCCTTTGTTTTCTGTAATCGTCCTCGCTTTATACGTGTTTCTGGAGGGATTACGTCTTTTCTTTGGAGGCATATTTTTCAATATTGTAAACAAAAAATTATGAACAAAGAAAAAATGTACGTTAATCTCTATTTTGTAAGCGATTGTAAATATATATTACGTCCGTATTTTTGTATGCTGTGTAAATTTATGAAATATAAGCAAATGAACGAAATAGCACCAGCATGGAACTGCTAATTTAACGGTAAATGCCACAATAATTATTGCAGAGAGACAAAGAATTTTATGTCTTACCTTGCAACTTCTGCGATAATTATCATCCGGTGGTAATTTATCCGTAAATATGTATTGTTTTAAAGGAAATGAATATAAAATTTTGTATTGACACTGGCCAACTGACACTTCACGCATGTCAGTCGTCCACAAAGTATATAAAACAAGCAACACACAACAAGGAGAAAGAGACGAAATGAAAATAACACGTGTCAATTTTTTTTTTCTAAAAACGTTCAATGACGTTAACTGGAGCGTGGGGTTCGAGTAGAGGTCATTCCACCTTTTGATTTATCATTACCATTCTTTTCGTTCGATTTTATTTTTCTCCACTTTTGTGTTTTTTTCTGTCCTTGTGTTGTTTCCTCTGTGTTTCGACCCTGTGTGGTTAATAAAAAAATTAAGTTGTCAGACTTCTGTTCATCTAGAATCGATAGAGTACCAAGTTTGACATTATCAAATCTGATCTTCAAACAAATTTGGCGTAGGCATGGCTGTACATGGCTAAGAAGCTCGCTTTGCAACCGCATGATTTCAAGTTCAGTTCCACTGCGCGGCGCCCTGGGTGTCTTCTGGTATTGCTCTAGGGAAGACCAAATGCTTAACGGTATTTCGTCTGCCGTTATGTTCTGAGTTCAAATTCCGCTGAGGGCGATTTTGCCTTTCATCCTATCGGGGTCGATAAATTAAATACCAGTTACGCACAGGGGTCGATGTAATCAACTTAACCCCTTTGTCTGTCCTTGTTTGTCCCCTCTATGTTTAACCCCTTGTGGGCAATAAAGAAATAAGAAGCTGTGTGGAAGCCTGCTGTATGTGTGTGTGTGTTTAGTGTCGGTTTGTTTACGTCTCCGTAGCGTAAACCGTTCGGCAAAAGAGAGTACCAGACTTTAAAGAACGTCCTGGGGTCGATTTGTTTGACTAAACCCTTTAAGTAGGTTCGGGTTGTGGACCAATGACTAAAAAACAAATAAACAATAAAGAATAAAATAGATTCTAATGAAGACTCATTCGGGGAGAAAAATGAAGTACCGTACTTGAAAAAGCTTATTAGATTATTTTCCCTGTTTTTTTTTTTTTGTTTACTTAAATTTTAAGAGCGGTCAGGTTCATTTTTAGTATTCTCGTCTGTGAGAGCAGTCGAGTTTATTTCAGATATTCTCGTTTTAAAAATCGTTGAGTGGACGTTGGTGTTGCTTTGGCAGAGGTTTGCACTCTCTGAGTGCTCTTGTTGTTGTTGTTATTATTATTATTATTATTATTATTATTATTATTATTATTATTTTTACTATTCTTGTTGCTGTTGTTGTTATAATAATAATAATTATTATTATTATAATTATTGTTATCATCATCATCATTATTATTATTATTATTATTACTACAATTTCCACAAATGATTCTTTGTGAACAGCCACCATTTTCATAATTTGTCCAGGTAATGTCACCTACTTGTCCGACGTCTCTCTCTCTCTCTCTCTCTCTCTCTCTCTTTCTCTCTGGCAAATAAAAGAAATCATAATTATTTCTCTTGTTTTTGTTCCTCTAACGTTTCCTGGTCGTAGTCATAGTGACTACCACAATCAGCGTCCATTAGTTGCAACTAATTAGCTAGCGCTGATGAAGTTTCTCTCATTTTCTCATTTAAATTTTCTTACTTTTTTTCCTTTCTATTAATGTAGTTTCCTATCTAAAGACAATAAATTGATTGCAATCCTACAAGCCTCTGGCGAGTTCAATACATTGGCGACACGTCATTGGCTTGGTTCTAGGATATATGAATTGCCCTTCACCTACTCAAAGAAGCACATCTGTTAGATGCCCTAAAGATACCACATTAAATGCTGCTACGCCCTATTGGTTAACACCAGGAAGTTGCAGCGGCGAAGAGGTCTTCTGCCAGGACCTCAATGTCACAGAGTTACAACTATGACACGTGACAACGAGATAATCTTTATGTCAGGCTTATCCAGCCGTTTTCAAGAAGCGGATGAATAAGAAATGGTTCACCATCGGGCGGACCGCATCACTAGAAGAAAAAACAGACATGGGGATTTTTCGTTTAGGCGTGCCATTAAGAGAGTTCCGCGGGCCGCAGGTTATCCGTGAGTGTTCTATGTTTAGAGTTTGACCTGCCTGAAATAGCAGACACCTCTCCCTCGTGTTACATGCTACTGTGTTCAAAAATGGGATGACATGCTGGATAAATAAGGAAAGGATTGGATAGTCACAGCTGGAAGGCGTCTCATTACAAATCTGCTTGGTGAAGACAGACCGGAGAATAAACAACATCAACTACTACTACTACTACTACTACTACTACTGCTGCTACTATTGCTACAACTACCACCACCGCCGCCGCCACCGATCCAGTTGTTACTACTACTACCGCCACAACCACCGCTATCGCCACAACCGATCCTGTTACTACTACTACTACTACTACTACCATCACCACCACCACAACCACCGCCGATCCTGTTACTACTACTACTACTGCTGCTGCTGCTGCTGTTACTACTACTAAGCTTCAATTCTTGATTCCAATTACTATTGCGTAATTTTGATAATTTTGCTGGCTAAGCGCAGGCGTGGCTGTGCGGTAAGAAGTTGGCTTCCAAACCACAAGGTTCTGAGTTCAGTTTCACTGTGTGACACTTTGACCTAGTGTCTTTTACTACAGCCTCAGAGCGATCAAGCTTTTACTGAGTGGATTTGATAGACGGAAACTAGAAGAAGCCCATGAAAGAAACACACCGTACATGTATGGCAGTGTGGTTAGAAGATTGCTTCACAGCCACATGGTTCCGGGTTCAGACCCACTACGTCGTACCTTGGGCAAGTGACTTCTACTATAGCCTCGGGCTGACCAAAGCTTTATGAGTGGATTTGGTAGACGGAAACTGGAAGAAACCCGTCGTATATATATATATATATATATATATATATATATATATATATATAATAATATTAGGGACAAAATCCAAAATTACAGGTAAAAACTCAATTAAAATCAATTTATAAAAAATTGAAATTAAATTGAG
>NC_142954.1:23354280-23362374 GCF_046866305.1 Octopus bimaculoides | reverse complement strand
TCTTTTATTCTTTTAATTGTTTGTCATTTGACTGCGGTCACGCTGGGGCATCGCCTTTAAGGGTGTTAGTCGAAGAAATCGACTCCAGGGGTCGATCTAATCGACTGGCCCCCTCCCCCCCCCCCCCCAAATTTCGGGCCTAGTGCCTAGAGTAGAAAAGAATATACAGTAATCCCCAGAGCGGCGAGTTGGCAGAAACGTTAGCACGCCGGGCGAAATGTTTAGTGTTATTTCGTCTGCCGTTACGTTCTGAGTTCAAATTCCGCCGAGGTCAACTTTGCCTTTCATACTTTCGGGATCGATAAATAAACTACCAGTTACGCACTGGAGGCAATGTAATCAACTTAATCTCCTTGTCTGTCCTTGTTTGTCCCCTCTATGTTTAGCCCCTTGTGGGGCAATAAAGAAATAAGAAACGTTAACACGCAGGGCAAAATGCTTAGCGGTATTTCGTCTGCCGTTACGTTGTAGGTTCAAATTACGCCGAGATCGACTTTGCCTTTCATCTTTTCGGGGTCAATAAGTGAACTACCAGTTACGCACTGGGGTCGATGTAATCGACTTTACCCCTTTGTCTGTCCTTGTTTGTCTCTTCTATGTTTAGCTCCCTGTGAGCAATAAAGAAATAAAAAAACGTTAGTACGCCGGCGAAATGCTTAGCGGTATTTCGTCTGCCGTTACGTTCTGAGTTCAAATTCCGCCGAGGTCGACTTTGCCTTTCATCCTTTCGATGTCGATCAAATAAGTACCAGTTTCGCACTGGGGGTCGATCTAATCGACTTAATCCCCTTTGTCTGTCCTTGTTTGTCCCCCTCTATGTTTAGCCCCCTGTGGGCAATAAAGAAATAAATATACGGTAATCCCTCGCCATATATCGGTTAATTATTTAAGCTTATGTCGATTCCTCCATGGTGTTGTTTTGCATTTGTAATAAAAAAAATATATACAAATTATAAAAATAACAACAAAAAATACAATACTGTTTCTACTTCGCGGATTTTCACCTATCGCAGTGGGGTTTCAGAACGTAACACCCGCGATATAGAAAAAATAAACGTTCATATAATATTCACACATATGGTGTGACTCAGTTTTTAATTATTTAAACAACTGTACAGCATTTGTTATTTATTTATTAGGAGTTCAATGCACGACAGCCTGCCCTTTTTATCCAGTGTCATCCATCAGACTCCTCTTCACCTTCCGTCATCAGATTTATCGCCCTCCTCTTTGCTTCCATCAAAGTCTCTTTTCGAAAAACTATTTCTCAAAATATCGTTTATAGCACTCATTTCGAAAAAGGCTACTTTTATATAAGAACACACTTGTAAGCATCTGAGTAAAATTTAAGTCAATTTCAACAAAACGGAAAAAATAACGTTAGTCAAATTAATTTAAGATTAATTAGCTACTTCTGAAATAAGAAATATAACATAGATAATATTTTTTTTTGTTTTCAGAACACTCCAAAAATATAATAGAGCAAACGGATGGTTTGGATAAAGAAAAAATTCAAACTTACCGCCAGGTTATTCCGACATTTGAGCTGGCTAACTCAGGAATTATGGGATTGCTCTGTTCGGGTAAGAAAGTGGAACGAAGTTAGCAACGATTCTACATTAACAAAGAGAGAGAGAGGGGGTGACTTCTATAAGGATCATTGTTTCATAAATCTAACGAGATGTAGATAGCAGGTGGTAAATATATGCGGGTGTATGTACGTTTGTGCTTCAATGTATGTATGTGTTTGTATGCGGATCTTTGTGCTTACGTATGCATGTACACGTGCGCGTGTATGTTTGTGTGTTTGCTTATGCGTGTGTATGTGTGCTCACGTGTGTGTATGTGCTTGAGTGTATGTATATGTGTCTATGCGTATGTATGTTTTCTTTTGTGTGCGTACACGTTTGGTTTTTCCTATGCATAATCATGAATATTGCGAATGAATGATGCACAAAATGATGCGGATTGAAGCTTGTACGATTCCGATCTCGGTTATTGTGTTATGTGCGTAATGCGAGCCTAGATATTCGATTTTGCAATGAAGTCACACGAAACTCATGCAAGAACTGTTTCCATTTATTCAGAAGAATATCTTCAACGCTGCATTAAATATCTTTGAACGAATTCTATACATTTGCCTCTCGTTCTCTTCGCAATCTCTACGTTTCTAATGAAACCGAAACGTCACCATTAGTTTCTGTTTAGTGAGATCGATTCTCGAGGGATCGTATTCATATACATCCATACATACATGTGTGTGTGTATGCGTGTGTGTGTGTGTGTGTGCGTGCGTGCGCGCGCGTTTGTCTAAACACACACACACACATATATATATATATATATATATATATATATATATACATATATATATATATATATATAGGCGCAGGAGTGGCTGTGTGGTAAGTAGCTTGCTTACCAACCACATGGTTCCGGGTTCAGTCCCACTGCGTGGCACCTTAGGCAAGTGTCTTCTACTATAGCCCCGGGCCAACCAAAGCCTTGTGAGTGGATTTGGTAGACGGAAACTGAAAGAAGCCCGTCGTATATATGTATATATATATATATATGTATGTGTGTTTGTGTGTCTGTGTTTGTCCCCCGCACCATCGCTTGACAACCGATGGTGGTGTGTTTACGTCCCCATAACTTAGCGGTTCGGCAAAAGAGACCGATTGAATAAGTACTAGGCTTCCAAAGAATACGTCCTGGGGTCGATTTGCTCGACTAAAGGCGGTGCTCCAGCATGGCCGCAGTCAAATGACTGAAACAAGTAAAAGAGTGAAATAGTATATATATATATATATATATATATATATATATATATATACATATATATACAATGGGCTTCTTTCAGTTTCCGTCTGCCAAATCCACTCACAAGGCTTTGATCAGCCTGAGGCTACAGTAGAAGACACTTGCCCAAGGTGCCACGCTGTGGGACTGAACCTGGAACCTGGTGGTTTGGAAGCAGCCACGTCCTCCCTATATTAGTTGTGCACTTTACAGAGCTTGTGTCCTCAGGATATTGTAACATGCCAAAGAGACAAAGAGCGCCTACTACAGAGATGCGGCATCTCAATGCCGTTCACCTACGCAGAGAGACAAACAGACAGGCAGATTCCGCGTCACCAACATTCTGCTGCAACACCAGCACCATCAACGGCTGGGTCATGTACACTGCCTTATAAGACGCGCGAACCCCATCCCAGATCTGCTCTGTTGTCAACTGGCCTTCAGGAAGATCACACAGCGGGCATCCTGTCTTTATTGTGTAAGATATCTTTGAAGAGAAACCTGAAGCTCTTTCACGGGACCTTTCAACGGATGTGGGACATTGCTGACGATCACTACTGCTGAAAACTGGTGCTGGAGGGGAGTTAGAAAGGACGGGATGAAGGCCTGGTTGTTCGCAACGACGAAAAGCAAAGTCGACAGAAAAAAAAACGCAACAAAATAACAAAGGCAGACAGTACCTTCAAATTGCAGACAGTACCTTCAAATTGCAGACAGTACCTTCAAATTGCAGACAGTACCTTGAAGAGTAATTACTGCAGCCTGTACAGTGACAACAGTGGTTGGTTGACAATATAGTTACACAAAACTATCTACCAACGAAACCGAAACAAGATCTTCCAGCACGTACCCATGGTCCCCGAAAAACTGACAGATAGATTCATTTTAAAGACACACAAATACATATATACCCACACAAACGCTTGTGTGTGTATATGTGTGTATACATGCATACATATATTATAAACACTCACATATAAACGTTTCAGGTTTAAAGTCTATTTATAAATTTTGAGCATTTGATATAGAATATATAAAGGTTACATATATCTTATGTGTGTGTATGTATGTGCGTATATATATATATATATATATATATATATATATATATATATATATATGAATGTTGAGTATGATTGCAGTAGTATATATGGTTATCTTTCAAAGAGAATGTTGTCTATTATTTTCGGTTCTTTACAAGAAATTACGCATTCCTCGTTTTCTAATCGGAAAAACAACTCCTTTAGTTAATTTTAGTGTATATATATATATATATATATATATATATATATATATAATGTATATATACACACTCTTTCTCTTCTCTCCCTCTCTCTCTCTCTCCACATAGGTATGTGCATGCATATATATATATATATATATATATATATATATATACACAGAGTGCCATAAATATGACAATAGCTTTTAAATATATTCATATTAAGACATTATTAACTGATATACGTTGTATATATACTTGCATAAGTGTTTATGCATACAAACACGCATCTATCTATAACAATAAATATATATAAATATATATACATATCAAAATTCTTACATATAGACACACACAAGCACACACACACACAAGCACAAACACACACAAATATATATATACACACATATAGATATATATACAGATAGATAGATAGATAGATAGATAGATAGATAGATAGATAGATAGATAGATAGATAGATAGATAGATAGACAGACATACAGATAGATAGATAGATAGATAGATAGATAGATAGACATTATACTTGTATGTATGTATTTGTGTGTATATAGACGAATACTTGTTGCGAATTATAAATAAATTCAGGAAATTATTTGGTGGCAGAGGGGAGGAGGTTGTCTCTATAGTTTTTTTTTTTTCCTTTTGTTGATCTTCTTTAATTGTTTTATTTTTACTACATTTCTTCTTTTCTCTTTATTTCTTTCCTTTTTTTATTTTTTTATTTTTTGTTTTCTGTATATTTCTAAATATAATTTCCACAAATGTATAAACATAAATGGTTGAACAATAGGGAGAGAATTAGCGAATCGTGTAATGTCGAAAACTTCAATGTGAAACAAAGAAAGAAATCAACTCTTTAATTTGCATATTGAATTTCTTTTCAAGCATTATAATCTAAATAAAAATATTCAAATACAAAAAAAGAAACAACACTTTCTGGCTGATTTCAATTCCTCTTCTTTATATTCTTCTCAATATCGATATGAATTTACCATTATTCTTCATTGTTCTCTGCTTGTTATATGTATTGTTACCACTGTTACGGTTTTCGTTATTTTCGTTGTGTTGTTGGTCTTGTTGTTGTTGCGTCGGTTCTTTATATGTGCGTGTGTATGTGCGTGTGTGTGAGTGTGTGTGTTTGTGTGTGTGCGGTGGAGTGTTTCGGGTTAGGGTTAGGGTTAGGGTGCCGATGGAACTTCAGTCCTTGTTATATTATTGGCATATAGGTATATATATATATATCAATATATACACATACATATAAAAACATATAATATATATATATATATATACAAATATATAATATATATGTATATATATGTTTGTATGTATACAAATGTATGCATACATACAAACATTTTTCTTTCTTTGTTGTGTTTTAAAACAACCTGATGACTATATATATGTTTGTGTGTGAGTGTGTATGTGTACGTGTGTGTGTAGTTGTGTGTGCTTGTATGTATGTACGACTATGAATGAACATGTATATGTCTATTTACAACTATAAAGATATATTTGGATATGTATTACATATTCTTATGTACGTCTATGATTGGATGTGTGTTTGTGTTTGTTTATATATATATATATATATATATATATATATATATATATATGATGTATACATACATTTAGCTCAGAACTACTTAATATTTCACACCTTAAAGAGATGCACGTATGCACAATCGTGTGCAATGATACAGAGTTACATATAAATGTAAAAAAAAAAACTCAGTACACACGCCATTTTTAGATATTACATATATGTTTATGTGTGTGTGTATGTGTGTGTGTGCGTGTTTGGCGGTTTGTGTGTGTGTGTGCATTTATGTATGTGGGTATATTCATGTAAATATTAGTGAGATGGAATTGACCACAAATACAGACATAATACATTTGCCTATACCTACCTATATATACATATAATAATATACATATATACACACACATATATATATGCACATATATAGATATATATCTATGTATATATATATATATATATATATATATATATATATATATATATATATATGTATGTATGTACGTATGTATATGCATGCATTTACATATATGTATATATATATGTGTACGTATATGTATATATATATGTTTATGTGTGTGTATGGGTGTGCGTTTATATATTTGTGCATGTTTATGTATATATTAGTGAGTTGGAGATGTCCACATATATATACATATATATATATATATATATATATATATACGTATTCCTATATATATATATACATATATATATATATATATATATATATATATATATATATATATATATATATACAGTCATAAGTGTGTGTATGCTGACACCGAACAGTATGTTTCTCCACATGGGGTACCACAGACTCTATTATATCTTCTCATAGATACCATTAATACAAAGAAAGATCAGATATTCAAATGACAAACGCAACCAGACCTACAGCCGCAATTACTTGCACAAAAAGAAAATAAAACCATATAAGCTTAGAACACAATAAACATAGCCATCACAACGACAAGGAAATCATTTGCTGTCCAAGTACTATCAACAATCGTGTCTAACAGAGAGAATTAGAAAAACAACATATGTTAATGATGAAAATGATATTAGGAAAGGCCAGAAAAACAATTGTAGTTTAACATAAATAATTTAATAAATCACCAAAAATGTTTGCCTGCCTGTCCGCCATACCGCTCCAGTCTCTGCTCTTTCCTTCGACGTTAATTGAGAGACTGGAATGAGACAAAACACGAACAGTTAAAATATCAACATCAATAAGAAGGACAATAAAGGTGAAACAAGAATTGTAGCAATGTTAACAATGAAGAACAAACAGTAACATACTGAAAAGAAACGACAAAAAAAAACAAAGTCGAACGAAAAGGAAATAATAAATAATTACACCAATAATAAGAAAACTGATAATATTAATGAAACAACAACAACAACAATAATAATAATAATAGTAATAATAATAATAATAATAATAATAATAATAATAATAATAATAATAATAATAATGCTTTCGAAGTCATTGTTTTATTCTGGAAGTGCGTTCTCCAGCTGACAATAATGTTTTTGACGAAGAATTGTAAAATATTGGCTTCAAATTTTGCCATAAGGGCAGCAATTATGGGGTAGGGGGTAAGTTGATTACATCCACCCGAGTGCTCAACGGGTACTTATTTTATCGACCCTGCAAGCATGAAAGAAAACAAAATCGACCTGGGCGGAACTTGAAATCAAAACGTAAGGACACATGAAATACTGCTATGCATTTTGCCCGGCCTAGTAACGATTCTGTCAGTTCACGGACCACATTTATAGCTTATTTTTTAATACAAAGCATGACATAACAAATAGGTGACGTAACGTATCTTACGGCCGTTTCCGACCAGTTGCCAAAATGCTGTCTTCAAATAAGTGCGAGAATAAAGCTCTCCATCTTCATAGGACATTCGAATTAAGGCACGCAGCTTCATCAGAGTAAAAAAAAAACAAGAGCATAGAATATAAACAAAGGGAAGAAGGAAAAGGAAAGAAAACATGGCCGAGACAAAAAGTCTAGAAACGATGGGTTTCTTTCAGTTTCCGCCTCACAAGGCTTTGATTGGCCTGCAGCTATAGCAGAATACACTTCTCCATAGTGCCAACAAGTGGCAATGAGCCCTGATCCATGTGGCCCAGAAGCAGACTTATAACTACACAACCACGCCTATATATTTTAAATAAGCATTTCAAAAAACCGTCAATAGTCTCACCTTTACACCTGGACATACCCTCAAACGCAAAAACTCCCGCTGAATTTTCACCTAATACAAGCTAGATTAACTAAAATAGCGAAATCCGCATCGACTATTCATCGCTTCTTACCTTTAAACCACGACTTGCTTTTTTTTCTTATATTTAATTTTCATGGAAAGGTGAGCAATTCTCACGGTAATCGTTTGTTTGTTTACTCTTTTCTGATTCCTGCGATCTCTCCATCACCCTGTCTTCGTTCAGTCCGATGCTAAAGTTAGATTAATTCAACACAGAAGATGAAGTTGACAA
>NC_142954.1:23339280-23349280 GCF_046866305.1 Octopus bimaculoides | reverse complement strand
ATTCATGTATTCTTTTTTTTTTTTTTTTTAATGTGAGCTGTTGCAAATGGAAGCTCAAAGATTGGAAGGTGAAATGGAGAGAGACGAAAATTTAGTTCGAGTTCACACTGGAGCGGAATGAGACGATCAGGCGCGGCTGTTTTGATACTGACAGTATGGCGCAGCTGAATGGATACTGAATCTGTTTTGGTGGCAGTAATTTTTGGCACTAGAGGCAAACACACAAACACGCACCTACACGCACGAGCGAAAAAGTATATGTACATAGGCGCAGACGTGGCTGTGTGGGAAGACGCTTGCTTCCCAACCACATGGTTCCAGGTTCAGTCCCACTGCGCGGCACCTTGGGCAAGTGTCTTCTACTATAGCCCTGAACTGATGAATGTCTTCCGAGTGGATCTGGTAGACGGAAATTGAAAGAAGCCCATCGCATATTTCTATGGATGTATGTATGTATATGTTTGTGTGTTTGTGTTTGTCCCACCAATATCGCTTGACAACCGATGTTGGTTTGTTTACGTTCCCGTAACACAGCGGTTCAGCAAAAGAGACCGATAGAATAAGTACTAGGCTTACAAAGAATAAGTCCTGGAGGTCGATTTATTCGACTAAAGGCGGTGCTCCAGCATGGCCGCAGTCAAATGACTCAATCTAGTAAAAGAGTAAAAGAATACAGCTATAGAGAGCCAGAGAGACAAAGAGAGAGAGAGAGAGAGAGAGACACTACAATATGTTAATTGAACCCTATTGACACCCTATTGACAACATATTTCCCTCTCACGCATAAATAGAAACACATATATATATATATATATACATGCCTCTCTCTCTCTCTCTACCTCTATCACTCTGTCTACCTGCCTCCCTCTCTCTATCCCAAACTTTCTATCTATATATCCACCTCCTTCTTTCGTTCTCTCCTATATATATATATATATATATATATATATATATATATATATATATATATATATATATACATACACTCCTTCACCCCTCTCTCTATCTATCAATCTATCTACCTGTGCATCTATCTATCTTTCTATCTCAGTCTTGTCTTCTCCTTCTTCCTATTTTATCACCCCATCTCATGTTTTATTTCATTTTTTTAAATATTTAATATTTAATATTTCTAATTATTTTAATTATTTTAATTATTTAAAATTAATTGTTACAGTCACACATTTCAATATCGAAGAAACAATACACATAAAGCAATATTATCGTGGAAGCTATTTTTGTTACCATCATCATCATCATCATTATTATTATTATTATTATTATTATCATTATTATCATTATTCTTATTGCTACCAATATGATTATTATCATTATTGTTAAGGCGGCGTGCTGGCAGAAACGTTAGCACGCCGGGCGAAATGCTTAGCGGTATTTCGTCTGCCGCTACGTTCTGAGTTCAAATTCCGCCAGGTCGGTCGACTTTGCCTTTGATCTTTCGAGATCGATGAAATAAGTACCAGTTACGCACGGGAGTCGATGAAATCGACTCACACACCCCCCTCCCAAATTGCAGGCCTTGTGCCTATAATAGAAAGGATTATTGTTATTATTATTATTTTATGTTTGACTTTTGCTTTGCACTTGTACAAGTCTCACCCAGAGACCTCAAGAGACAGCAAGTTAGAAGTTCATGTTGGTGTTATGCCTAGGATGCCATATATTTGGTTTTGCACATAGTATTGTTCTAGAGAATGTTTAAGAAAACATAAGAAAATTATGTGTTTGTTGTAAAATTTGAGATTACATAGACAGTATTTTACGTAGGATATGGACAGTTCCCATGAGCACTATCTTTTGAATTCCTGTCATTTTGGGGTTTCCTGGTATCTGAGCCAGGTAGCAATCAACCCCTTTTGCTATCATTCCTATGGTACCTATGACAACAGGTATTGTTTTAGTCTTCAGGTTCCGTATTTTGCCAATTTCTATTTCAAGATCTTTATACTAATCTCGAAAGTGAAGTTGATAATGATTGTTAAAACGGCGGTGATCAAGATGGTGATGGTTAGAAGGGTGCTAATAGTAACAACGATAGTGATGATGATGATGATGATGATGATGATGATGATGATAATTGTAACCATCGTTATCATCATCACCATCAGCTTCCTCAACCTCACCATCGCTATCATCGCCAAATCATCAGCAGCAGCACCATTGTCAGCGTCATCATCATCATCGCCAACTTCATCACCATCACCACCCTCCTGATCATCATCACCATCAACATCATTGTCATCACCATCATCATCATCATCATAAGTAGTAGTAGTAGTAGTAGTATCACCATCAGCAACATCATCACCATTATCATCATCTTCACCACCCTCACACTTTCATCACCACCGTCGTCAACATCATCACAATCAACATCACCAGCGTCACCACCACCACCATCATCATCATCATCATCGTTAGGACGATCGTAATGGCGGTGATGACCTTTGCCTTTTCCTCTTCGTTTCCCCAACAATTATCATTGGTTGTTTGTTTGTTGTTGGTTTTTTGTTTTTTTTTTGTTTGGGGCAATTAATGCATTTTTTTTGTTGTTGTTGTTGTTACTTTTGTTGTTGTTGTTTGTGATATTTTATCTTCTGCATCTCAATCGTTGTATTGCGACAAAACCAAGGAAGGAGAATATAAAATAAAATAAAATAAAATAAAATAAAATAAAGAAAAATAAAGAAAAATAAAATAAGAATTCTGAACCCAAACATAAATTATAGTAAAACTGACAAAACGGGAGATTATCACCAAAAACAAAACAAAACTAATAAAACAACTTTTAAAAAAAGCGTCCTGCGTAATTATATAACAATAGCGACGACACCACCACCACCACTAAAGACAACACGGTGGTGGTGGTGGTGGTGGTGGTGGTGGCGGCGGCGGCGTCGGCGGTGGTGGTGGCGGTGGTGGTCGTCGTGGTGGTCGTCGTGGTGGAGGTAATGGTGTTGGCGGCGGAGACGGAGGCGGAGACGGAGGCGGAGACGGAGGCGGAGACGGTGGCGGAGACGGTGGCGGAGACGGAGGCGGAGACGGAGGCGGAGACGGAGGCGGAGACGGAGGCGGAGACGGAGGCGGAGACGGAGGCGGAGACGGAGGCGGAGACGGAGGCGGAGACGGAGGCGGTCATCACCATCATCATCATCATCATGGTGTTGGTAATGGTGATAATGACGACGACGACGATGATGGTGATGATGATGATGACGACGATGATGATGATGGTGGTGATGACGATGATGGTGGTGATGGCGATGATGATAATGATGATGATGATGATGATCATCGTAATGATGCTGATGGCGAAAATAGTAACAATAATATCAACGAGAAGAATTTATTTTTTACTATTATTATTATTATCATTATTATTGTTGTTGTTGTTATTATTATCAGTAACGGTAACGGCACTAATGATTTTTATGGCTTTTTTATTCGCCACAGGGGGGGGCCTTGCGAGCACAAGTAACACAAGCGCTGAGGGTTTATTACGCAAAATCGATAACGAAAGGAAAAGAAAAAGAAAAAAAGAAAAAAGAATTCTGAACAACAAAAACAAACAAAAACGACAACAACAAACAAATCAATAGCCGTTTCTCATTTAAGGCCGTATGTCAGGAAATTCGAAGTGAGAATGGTTTTAGCCGATCACATCGACCCCCTCCCACAGTACTTGACTAGTACAGATATTTTATCTGATGAAATGCTAAGTTGCATGCAGTAGGGTTTGAAACATAGAGGCGAAAGCGTGGCTGTGTGGTAAGAAACTTGCTTCTCAAACACATGGTTCCCCTGGTTCAGTTCCACTGCCGGGAACCTTGAGCAATTGTTTTCTACTAAAGCCTCGGGCCGACCAATGCGTTGTGAGTGGATTTAGTAAGCGGAAAGCGAAAACTGAAAGAAGTGTGTGATATATATATATACAGACAGACAGACAGACAGACAGACAGACAGATAGATATAGGTATGTATGTATATAACTATGTGTGTGTATGTGCGTGTGTGTGTGTGTTTGCGTCTGCGTTTGTCCTCCATCGCCGCTTGAGAGTTGGTACTGGTGTGTGTACATCCCCATAACATAGCGGTTTGGCAAAAGAGATCGATAGAATAAGAAGCAGGCTTTAAAATAAACAAGTCCTCGTATCGATTGGTTCGACTGAAACCTTTCAAGCCGATGCCCCAGCTTGGCCACAGTCAAATGACTGAAACATGTAAAAAAAAACTTGGGCATAATATGTACTGAAAAGTATGTTCTAGCGATTCTCTCTGTCTTTTATTTGCCACAAATAAAACATTGGTTGGGGAAATCACAAAAAGGTGGGTGGCGGGGTTTACGTTGAATCAAAAATAACAAAATAGGGCGGAGGGATGAGAAAATCCAACAAGAGCAGTCTGCTGCTTGGTGTAAAAAGATGGACTACAGCAAATATTCTGTTCAATACAGAAATTTTGTTTGTCAGTTGTTTGACCTTTAACCAGTTGAGCATGTCACTTGGTGGCTGACGATATGTGCATCTCTGATCAGGAGCAGAAGTAGTCGGGGAGCATCATAGCCATGTTTTGAGAGGAACTGTTGTTCTGAACAAACATTCATCATTTATATTAGCATAACAAAGTAGTATTTGGTTTCCTTGTCAGACAGGAAGTTTATTATCTGCTTTCTATAAAAAAAAAAAAAAAGAAATATCGATCAATCCAAAGTCTTCTGTAATCTGTCGCCAGATTTTAAACTTGTAAATACCAAATCGTATAAATTTAACTCGCCCAACTTATCCGAGCGGAAAGTGAGTATAATTTTGAAAGACATTATCAAACCAAAAGATCCACCATGGAGACCACCAGCTCATGTGGTTGTTAGCAGTTGACAACTCTGAAGTTATTAATAAATTCATCGACTTCGATGTTTAACCCCTTGTCCTTCTTACATAACATATTTTTACAAGGTATTCAACACAAAAGACCGACAGAGCATGTATTGCTATAATGAGCTGAATCTCAGTAATAAAATACTTAACACTAACTAAGCAGACGATCGATTGTTTCAAATTAAACATATTCTGTGTCTGTTATTAACGAATTATAAACAATCCTATACATTAAAACAATTATTTACATTATTTACATTTGACGGATATTTGTCCTCATCTTGTTTGCTGTTAACACAACGTTTCGGCTGATATACCTCCATATGGCGTAGTGGTTAAGAGCGCGGGCTACAAACCCCAAGATTTGTTTGTCAGTTGTTTGATAAACAAATAGTAAATTGAAACATTCTTTAAAATTTTCTCTTATAAATATCTACGGCTCTTCAATCTCTTAAAGGTATCTTTGTAGGTACTATTTCTACCGTCTGCCAGGAGATATCAGTGGTGATTTTAGGAAATAAAAGTTTGGTTTACAATGATTTTCGCCTTGAGTTAGTCAAACTTCAAATTAAGAAAAACTATGTCCTGGACGCGCCAGTTGTTTAACATTAATTGAAGTTAGAGCTGCAACAGAAACCGAACTAGTATCGATGCGATCCACAAGCGAGAACAAAGGAAGACGATGTGCAATTAACAAAATATTGAGCTTTGCCACAAAATAGCAAATGTCTAGTAAAATTATTGTATATCGTGTTGATGTCTCCACCAACAACAGATCAAGAAACCATAGACAGAGCACAAGGCACTTCTTCGGAGGTTACTTCGCACAGTACAACATTTCATCCTATTGTCGTTACCTAAAAAGAAATACACTATTTTGGAACAACATTTCAACTAGAGAGACATGGAAGAGATCGTTAGTATCCCATGTTACATAAGGTACAATTAAAGTACTGTGATTTTATCTTAAAGAGAAACTTCACATCATCCATCACGTTAATATTTAAATTTTAAAAAATAGAAAACGAACTAATTTCAATTTGCTGACACAAGACTAAATTCTCCCTCAGGAATTTGAAACTTAATTCTCAACTGATAATAAATGATGATAAATACGATTTACACTATCTAGAATAATTCTATTTCTTTTGTGTCCAAACACAAACGTGTGCAGTAGACCGGTTACTTAATGAATCCAGAGCCATTAAGTAAACCCCGCTAAACTCACAGAGATTCACCCGCACATACATGCATACATACATACATACATGCATACATACATACATACATACATACATACATATACATGCATAGAGACACGTACAAGCATACAGATATACGTGTGTGTGTGTGTGTGTGTGTGTGTGTGTGTGTGTGTGTGTGTGTGTGTGTGTGTGTGTGTGTGTAGAAATACATATAATTCTATTTTATATGTGGGTCCTAAATTCGGAACGACGAGAATATTTATTACTTCCTTTATGAAAACCGGAAATATACAAAATAAATGTCGTAATTTACTTCGGTGGTGACGGGGATGGCAATAATGTCTCTGATTGTTGCGGAAGCTGTTATATAAAACGAATGTTTCTCTATTCGTCACATATCCTAATGTCTTGGTTGTAGCTAGATTTTTAAAATGATGTTGTAATTATAATTCTCCACAAGTCTTTATAGCTTACTTCCTTTACTCGTTATCCCGCTGAAAATCACTGTCACAGCTGTTAAAACCTATTCTACAGTTTTTTCCTCCTCCTCCTCCTACTACTACTACTAGTAATAATAATAATTATCATTATTATTATTTCAATTTTTTGCCACAAGGGCAGCTTGCAGGATGAGTCGATTACATCGACCCCAGAGTTCAACTTGTACTTATTTTATCGACCCCAAAAGGATGAAAGGTAAAGTCGACCTCCTCGGAATTTGAACTCAGAACGTAGCGACGGGCAAAATACCGCCAAGCATTTCGTCCAGCGCGCTTACGATTCTGGCAGCTCGCTACTTTAATAACAATAATTATAATTATAATACAAAGTCTTGTGGGTAGACGAGATACCAATAGTAAATGGTGCAATTGGAAGTATCTGCATTCAACTACCAATCTGGCTGAAAAAGATTGGTGCAAATGTGAAAAAAAATCAACACCACTTGGAACTGCATTGTGGCCATTTATACAGGTGATAATCAAAGATTACTCATTTTAAAACCTCCAGTTTCATTTTGAGTCCTAATCTTGACGCTGCCTTTTGAGCATTCGCCATCGTTAGCCTTCTTTCATTGTTCCCGACTTTGGGATGTCTTTCAGCTCTGCCTCAGTGTCTTGCTTTCGGTTATTGTTAGGGCGTCCTCCTGCGTGTGTCTTTGTCCCACCACCACCACCACCACCACCACTTGACAACCAGTATTGGGTGTGTTTACGTCCCCGTAAATTAGCGTTTCGGGAAGAGAGACTGCTAGAATGAGTGCCAGGTTTTAAAAGATAAGCCCTGGAGTCGATCCGTTCGACAAATAATTCTTCAAGGTGGTATCCCTGCATGGCCGCAGTGTGATACTCGAAATAATTAAAGGTTAAAAGATAGAAGATATGTAACGGGCTTCTACGCAGTTTCCATCTACTACATTTACTCACAAGGCATCGGTTTGCCATAGGTTTTTGTAGAAGACATTTGCACAAATTTCCCATGGTGCCGCGCAGTGGGATTGAACCCACAAACATGCAGTTGTAAAACATGCTCATAATCACATAACCATTTCTTGTGTCTTTCATTCTTTTTTTCTTATAACTTCCATCTTTAGTCGCTTTATGTTATCATCATGCTTCTTCCGATTTCTAGGCATTGTTTTCTTTTTTTTCCCCTTTCATTTCTTTTTTCGCGTTTCTGATCTATTTTTGAAGTCTTTCAAATTGTATCACACATCTCTTCTACTTCTTCATCCATTTATTTTATTCTTCCACTTACAATTCCATATTTAAATTCAAAGACTTAATCTGTTCAGCTTAATACGGTTACGTCTCTTAAGGCGCTCCATATTAGGCTTCACAGATATAGCATTAACAACGAAGAATTTCCACATTTATGCATCAATAAAATTTTTTAACAGATTCCAGCTACTACTATTTCTATAAAATAGAAGATTCCTGGTCTCACATCAGATTTTCCTGCCATTATCACCAAAAGATCTAAAGGGATTTTTTCTTCGGTTTTTTCCTCGTTATATTTTTTGCGTGTATTTTAATATTTATCGCCATGTCAAAATTTATATTTTTCCAATACAACTGTCAACATTTTTATGGTATTTTGTCGCCCGACATCTGTAACACTCATCTACCTTACAAATACAACACATACTCCACTCTCACACACACACACACACACACACACACATACAAACACACACAAAATGACAGTATTCTCTCCGTTAATATTGTCACCAAGAGAGTAATTGTTGTACTTTTCATGTTATTATATAGAGATTTATCTCAAGGCGGCGACCTGGCAGAATCGCTAGCAAGCCGGATGAAATACTCAGCGGTACTTCGTCCGTCTCTACGTCCTGAGTTCAAACCCCACCGATATCAACTTTACCTTCCGTCCTTCCAGAATCGATAAAAATAAGTACCACTTAAATACTCGGGTCGACGTAATTGTTTTTCAAAAAAAATGCTGGCCTTACGCCGAAATTTGAAACCAGCATATAGATTCCGCTGCCTCGAGGCGCACCGTTCCAAAAAAAAAAATTGGAAAAGCGGACCGACAGCAAAAACAGCTGACAAGGTGTAATTTTTTTTTTCTTTCTTCTGCAAAATTTCCCTTTGTTCCAACGTACACTAAAATTTTATTGAGTAAAACTTTTTTTATGTGAAAAGTTTTATATGCAGAAAAGTTTTTAAAAGGAAAACCTTTCAGGATTATGTGATTCTCTCTCTTTTTTGTTTGTATATAAAACTCAGCTTGTGAAAACATTCACCAATATCTTTGCAGTAAAGCGGTAATGCGAAAAAAATTGTTATGCGAAAAAAACAAAAATTACATCTTTATTTTTATATATATCCATATATAAGTTATATAATAGAAATATTTACTCCCTGTGTAGGAATGACAGAAAATAAAACTTCTTATATTCATATATATATATATATATATATATGGGAGAATGTACGAAAAAACAACAACAGACGAGGACAGGTGGTGTAAATAACAAAAGGATGTATTAGTATGACGCTCGGGAATACGGAAAGTCTTTGACGTTTCGAGCTACGCTCTTCAACAGAAAGAATACGGAGACAAGGAGAAAGACACGGAGAAAAAAAATTGAATAGTGTTCAGTCAACGGTCAATCATAGTAATGGCTAATCATAGGTAATGGGCTGACCGGAAGTTAGAATTTTTTATATATATATATATATACATCTAAATATATATATATATATATATATACATCTAAATATATATATATATATATATATACATCTAAATATATATATATATATATATATACATCTAAATATATATATATATATATATATACATCTAAATATATATATATATATATATATACATCTAAATATATATATATATATATATACATCTAAATATATATATATATATATATATATATATATATATGTATATATATATATATATATATATATATATGTATATATATATATATATATATATATACATCTAAATATATATATATATATATATATACATCTAAATATATATATATATATATATATATATATATATGTATATATATATATATATATATATATATATGTATATATATATATATATATATATATATATGTATATATATATATATATATATATATATATATATATATATATATATATGTATATATATATATATATATATATATATGTATATATATATATATATATATATATATATATATATATATATGTATATATATATATATATATATATATATTATATATATATATATATATATATATATATATATATATATATATATATATATATATATATATATATATATATATATATATATATATATATATATATATATATATATATATATATATATATAATATATATATATATATATATATATATAT
>NC_142954.1:23334425-23336925 GCF_046866305.1 Octopus bimaculoides | reverse complement strand
ATTACAGAATATAACGCTCCGCAATGGAAGCAAATGAACATTAGTGCGCTTACTAATGCCAGATTTTTTCCGTAATGGGGGGGGGGGGCTTATGTGGAAAAATACTTCGCCGTATTTACGTTCTGAGTTCAAGTGCCGGCGGAGTCGACTTTGCCTTTTATCCTTTCGGGGGTCGATAAAAGTTTCAAAATTACAGATACACCAAAATATTAAAAATATAATAAACATGTATGTTCGACATGTATGTTCAACTGAGAAATATTTTTTTTATTTATTTATGCGCCCTTTTAAAGCCTAGTCAGGCTCTTGGGCCCAGTTTCCCGGTTTCTATGGCGTATCTATATCGGTGCACGCATGCCTGTGTGGTTAAAAAGATCGCTTTGTAACCACGTACTTTCGGCTTCTTTCGGCTGATGTCACGTAGAAGATTCTTAAACATGGTGCAATGTTCATAAAACGAAGGATTTATGTTTAGTGTCTAAAAATGTTGTAAAACAAAAAAGTCAGTCAAAATTATTCAGATTAGTAGGTTATTAATATTTACAGAGTGCAGGCGCAATGGCCCAGTGGTTAGGGCAGCGGACTCGCGGTCATAGGATCGCGGTTTCGATTCCCAGACCGGGCGTTGTGAGTGTTTATTGAGCGAAAACACCTAAAAGCTCCGCGAGGCTCCGGCAGGGGATGGTGTCGAACCCTGCTGTACTCTTCCACCACAACTTTCTCTCACTCTTACTTCCTGTTTCTGTTGTGCCTGTAATTCAAAGGGTCAGCCTTGTCACACTGTGTCACGTTGAATCTCCCCGAGAACTACGTAAGGATACACGTGTCTGTGGAGTGCTCAGCCACTTGCACGTTAATTTCACGAGCAGGCTGTTCCGTTGATCGTATCAACTGGAACCCTCGACGTCGTAAGCGACGGAGTGCCAACAACAATATTTACAGAGATGTGACAAAAGAGTCAACTGAGATCATTTTTTTATATATCTATGGCTTTGAGTTAAAGCTAACCCATCATCTCTATAGAAACCAAAATTTATGATAGTAAATTTATTAGGGAGAACGTCGAAAAAATCCTTGTGATGTTACACATAACATGTGTGCGTGCGTGTGCGTGTGTGTGTGTGTGTGTGTGTGTGTGTGTGTGTGTGTGTGTGTGTGTGTGTCTGCGCGCAGAAAGAGAGAAACAAAGAGAGACTTTATTACTAAATTCACTTGGGTGTAGAAAAAGGTTTAACGCTACGCAATAAGAGAAGTGTAGCCTATATATATTTTCGTCAGTGTATTTGACTGTTGAATGTTCGCTTTCGTTTCATCGAATTTATACGAGAGTTTCAGACGAACGACACGGGGAACCGTCTCCCAACACATACATACACATACATTCATATACAGATGTACACATATATACATATATAAACATACACAAATATGTATGCATATATATATATGCATACATATATATACATACATATACATATACAATTATGTATGAATATGCATGTATGTATGTATGTATGTATGTATGTATCAATACATACAGATATATGCTTACATTTATACATATACATAAGTTACATATATATACATACATATTTATAGATAGATAAATAGATAGATAGATACATACATACATACATACATACATACATATATATATATATATATATATATATATATATATTAATGAATTCGATGTAAATATGTAGTCACATATGTACATAAATATATACATATATACATAAATATATACATATATACATAAATATATACATATATATATATGCATATATATATGCATAAATATATATATATATATATATATGCATAAATATATATATATATATATATATATATATATATACACTGACACACATACATGCATACGTATACTCCCCATTTACACATTAAACATCCCTACTAATCACAACACACACACACACACATCTCTCCCCTCCACCCCCACCCGCCCCTAACTTTCAACCCATTATTCATTCGTCTGTAAATGTCTTTGAAACGCTGTAATCCATTGTTGCTGCTCCTTTGTCTTGGCATCGTCGTTGTGTGATTGCAAATAAAGATTCTATCGTCGTGGTCGTGTTTGGAATGGTGCTGTTTGCGGCGGTGGCGGTGGCGGTGGTGGTTTACGTGGTGGAAGCGATAGTCATGGTAGTAGTGGTTGCAGCGGAGGGGGGAGGGGATTCGGAGACGAGGGTGGCGCTATTGCTAACGATAGCGATAGTGGTGATGATGGTGGTGGCGGCGGGGGTAGAGGTGGTTGTGGTGGTGGTGTTGATAGTGGTTAAGGTGGTGGTAGAGGTTGGGGGTTCATTGTAATTGTGGTAGTGGAAATAGTGTCGGTGGTGGTGGTGGTGGTGTCGGTGTCGGTGGTGGTGGTGGTGGTGGTGGTGGCGGCGGTGGTGGTGGTGGCGGTGGTGGCGGTGGTGGTGTCGGCAGCGGCGGTGGTGGTGATGGTGGTGTCGGTGGTGGTGTCGGTGGTGGA
>NC_142954.1:23321925-23326925 GCF_046866305.1 Octopus bimaculoides | reverse complement strand
CAAATTTGCGACTCGTTTAAATTAACGCTTTTGTTTTTCCTGATATATTTTCTCTTATATATTGGCTCAGTTTAGCAATCTCTTTCTTATCCATCAACTCTCTTCTCACCTCAGTGTTTCCCTTTGCATCAACGCCCGTCATCGCCTGCTTCTCCTGCTCATTTCATTTCTCTTTATTTCTTACCTTCTTGTCAACTTATGAAGCTCACGTTTTCATGTGTTCACCATCAGTCGCAGCCAGTTTCTCAAGCGCAGAGGCTATAAAACTCTACTACCTCCCTTTAACTAACCTCCAGTCAACTTTTCCCAGAAGAAGCACTCTTTGAGAAACGTCAAATTCCCACTCCCCACGGCTATTTCATTGTATTCTTTCGGTCGATCTTTCTTCAGAATTAATAACGATTCCTACCATTCATAGCATAAAATCGGACGGACTAATATAAGTCGGAAGGTATTACTCTTTTACTTGTTTCAGTCATTTGACTGCGGCCATGCTGGAGCACCGCCTTTAGTCGAACAAATCGACCCCAGGACTTATTCTTTGTAAGCCTAGTACTTATTCTATCGGTCTCTTTTGCCGAACCGCGAAGTTACGGGGACGTAAACACACCAGCGTCGGTTGACAAGCGATGTTGTGGGGACAAACACAAACATGCAAATACGACGGGCTTCTTTCAGTTTCCATCTACCAAATCCACTCACAAGGCTTTGGTCGGCCCGAGGCTATAGTAGAAGACACTTGCCCAAGGTGCCATGCAGTAGGGCTGAACCCAGAACCATGTGGTTGGTAAGCAAGCTACTTACGACACATATGTATGATATATATATATATATATATATATATATATATATATATATATATTGTTCGTTGGTAGTTGCCAAGTGCTGAGATATATAGCAAAGAATCTTATGTTGTACGCTATTTGTCAGATTTCAATTAGTTGCCGGAATCAGAAGTCTTTTTAGCGTTTCACATTGTCCATCTCTGCTGGTTATTCCCATCTCGTGAGGAATGATTCTTACCATTCTACCTCCAGCAATGTGTTTCTATTGATTTATACACACGTCTATACACGCACGCACACACACCACGTTTACGAAAATTTTAAACTTTCAACTGAGAAGTCAAAGAAAAGCAAATTATTTGAATATCTTTGCTTGAGACCGATGTTTGCGTAAAGATTGTAGTAGTAGTAGTAGTAGTGGGGGTGGAAGTAGTAGTAGTAGTAGTAGTAGTGGGGGGTGGAAGTAGTAGTAGTAGTGATGGTTGTGGTAGTACTAGTAGTAGTAGTAGTAGTACCACAAATTGGTACCAATTTCACAAGCTTTTAGTAAGATCCATTTGGTAAAATTCCACAACTTTTCGGGGAGGTAAAACACGCCCCCAAAACAACAATTCTCACGGCTAAGTGAGTCACTTAGCGCGACTGCAGGCAGACAGTGAGGATTTCTCATTTGCAAAAACAAAGACAATATCAAACAACAAGACCCCACTAAATCCCAAAAAAAAACGCAGTGGGACTGAACCTGAAACCATGTGGTTGGTAAGCAAGCTACTTACCATTTCAACCACTCCTTCACCTATATATATATATGTATATATGTATATATATATATATATTGCATTTTACTCCTGGTGATCATTTGGCTGTGGCCGTGCTGGAGTAGAGCCATGAAAGATTTAGTCGAACAAATCGACCCCGTACTTATTTTTCTTTGACGCTGTCGGTCCCTTTGTTTTTATTTCCATTAAAGTTATGGGACCATAAACAAACCGACATCGGTTTACAAGCAGGGAGCAAATGCATACACAAAGACACATGCACACACATACGTCCGTAGGTTACGACGGCGAGGGTTCCAGTTGATCCGATCAAAGGAACAGCCACCTTGTGAAATTAACGTGCAACTGGCTGAGCACTCCACAGACACGTGTACCCTTAACGCAGTTCTCAGGGAGATTCATTCTGACACAGAGTGTGACAAGAGTGGCACTTTGAAATACAGGTATAACTCATTTTGGATAGCTGAGTGGACTGGAGCAACGCGAATTAAAGTGTCTTGCTCTAAGACGCAACGCGTTGCCGGGAATCAAACTCACGACCTTGCGATCGTCAGCAAAAACAACACTGTGTCACGCATGCGCAGTAAGCAAGCTACTTACCGCTCAGCCATTCCTGCGCCTATAATTGTAAGCATTTTTTCTTTCGCTGCTTTCCTAACCATTCCTAACCATTGATCTTCTAGAATTCCTCCGTTCAGCATCAGTGTGAGAAACACCATTGGCTGTTGATCTCTTCCACTACCTTTCCATAATCTGCCAACCTGTAATCCCATGACTCTTTCCATATCCCTGAAAGGGTGGCTGAACAGATGATATGCCTTGCCAAAAAATATAATAGGGTTTTTTTACATATACAACGATGGCTATGGGATGCAGTAGGGATTAGAGGGGCCCATATGAAAAAAAAAATGGTTGGAAACCATGACCCGAAGTGTTTTATGCCGGTTGTAACTAATATATTTTTTAAGAAAAAATAATGGTAGGTATCATTTGAGGGACATTTTAGCTGCTATTTCTAGTGACGAGAGTTCCCTTCATTGGTTCAGTAGTTTGTAGTTTGCTTCATAACACTAAAAATGATTTTACTGGCAATGAATTCTTCTCAACCCCATAAAAAATAACGTATGAAATAAAATCCACAATCTCATTTATAAAAAAATTCTACAGCGCTCGACGTATGCAATGCTTAAGTATGGAAAGAAATAGAAAACATAATCTATTATACATATAACATTTCCATTATTCATAAGAGAATTATTTGATAAACTATGGAACAGAATCGAAGACATAATCTTTCATAGATGCAACATTTGTAGAATCTATATTTTCGTAAGCAATTTGACTGATAAATGAATATTTTGAATTAAATATGAGTTACAGCTTTGTATTTTGATCACTGATATTGTGGGTTCAACTCCAACTTTGCATCGGACATGAAATTATGGTTGTAGTACTGAAGTCAACTTATTCAAATAAACCCTTTAAGACTGTGTCCCTCAACATGGCTACAGTCCAATGGCTGAAACAGGTAACAGATGAAAGACATGCGAACATATTGAATCGATAAAATCGACAGAACGACCCATAGAATACTCCGTAAGTGTCGCAAGTTCAAAACACGCCGGAGCCAACTTAATCCCTTTATATCTTTCGTATCATTGTTATCTTCGAGCGGATATAATCGACCACAGCCTAAATTCGAGGAGTGGGGTCTTGTGTCTATGTAAGGGAGCATTGCGTAGTCAGAAATTGTGGAACGAATGACAAAATACCAGGCAGTGTCTAGTTAATATAGCGTTTGTCTTGTGTATGACTTTAAACTAAATCCGGTTGTTGGGTCCAAGTGCGGGAGTTCCAAGGTTTTGATGAGTGTACAACCACCTTTAAGCCACGATTGTCCCCTGGTCTGCTCTGACCCGGAGGAGCAGCATCCGTCAGGGTCCCATTTATGGGTTAATTAGCATGCTATGGAAGAAACTCCAAGCGAAAGATCTCACTGCTTGGTGAGTATATTGGAGAAGGAAAAAGCTTGCAGAGTTAGCCTCAACTGTAAATCAACAGGTGGAGTTTCTCGGGTGGACCGATGCCATTTTTGACAACCTTTCGGAAACTTCAAGGTGCGTAGAGCTCTCCAGCCCTGTTAGGCAACCCAGCAAGGAGAAGGCTACTCTTGTGTAGAGCGTACAGCTTGCTGGTAACTGCAGCAGTCTTGGCCCGCTGAGCCACTGCGGATCGCGCAGACTGATTCTCACTTTAGAACTACTAAGGACAGCCAGGGAGAAAAACTCTGCAGTGCCAGGGGATCCGTTTATATAGCTCGAAGGCGAGACGCTCTTCTTCATTATCTTCGAATACGAAGAAACTGCCATCATTGTTTAGTTAAGATACCTTGCGTTTTAAGTTCAAACCCAGCCAGAGTTAAAACGGCTGATTTTGAACTCCATCATTCCAGTGTTGATAAAAATCAGCTTCAAGTCACAAATGAGATCGATATAATCAGCTACAACTTTCCTCTTTATATGTTCTGTCTTGTACTAATGTTTAAAATCAATATTTTCAGTATATCAAAGCAGAAAGAAGTCTGTGATAAGATCTAGAGGGGAAAAAAAACAGTCGTTGCGTTAATAAAAAACAAAATAGTTTCTTGTAGATCTGAATAATGACGGTCATTTAAGAACAAAATGAAAGATAAGAGAAGACAACTGCTCAACTACTACTCTATCAAATTTATGTTCTTATTTACATATGGACAAAACAAAAAGCAAATAGCGTCGTTTATTTGCAGATTTATACATAGATATCTTTCAGAGGAAACTTGCATCATTTTGTATCTGCAAAAAAGTTTATGAGATAAAGTGACTTGTTGGGGGTTTTTGAGGGGTTTTTATTTTTCAGTTTTGTTTCTCGATCGTAATTTTTCGTGGAATTTTCGTTTTTTGGCTTTTTGTTTTTTCAAAAATTAGAAACCGAGGAAATATAAAATTATGATGATAAACGGGAAAGCTTTGCGTGTAAGGAAATTGCATGACTGATATTATATGGCAGATAAGATATGAAATATTACGTCACATATCTTTGTTAAATACGATGTCTTCCAATGTTTTCTGTGACCTCGGGGACAGTGAAAGACGCTGTGCTCAAATGTGAACGTCTCCTGCTTGTCTACTTTCGAGTTTAATTCACGGGGGTAAAATTTAAACCACATATATGTGTGTGCGTTTGAATGTGTACATAAATATATACCATACATACATCTATATTCATGAGTACCAGTTGAGCACTCCCTCTAAAAGTTGCTGGCATTGTGCTAAAAAGTAGAAAGAATTATGAGTCGGCGAGCAAGCAGAACAGATATCGGTATTTCGTCTGCTTTATGTTTTTTCCCTCAAATTCCATCGAGGTCGACTTTGCTTGTCAACCTTTCAGAGCAGATCAA
>NC_142954.1:23301925-23311925 GCF_046866305.1 Octopus bimaculoides | reverse complement strand
CAAATGGGAAAATATATGGAAAAAAAAACAAAAAAACCCCAAAAAAGAGAAAAGGAGAATTTAGAATTTATTTCCTTTTCTATTTTTTTTTCTCGTTTATTAAGTTATTGGAAGAAGAGAAATTTTAAAGTTCGATATGATTTGTCATCACACACAGATACAAACACACACACACGCTTGAAACATGCACACATACACAGACGTTTGCCTGTACCTATGTATATATATATATATATATATATATATATATATATATATGTATGTATATGCATATAAACATATATGTATATGCACATGAAGATATCTTTATGTATATATTTATATATATATATATATATATATACACACATAAGTATATACTCTAAATATATGTACATATATATATATATGTATGTATGTACGTATAAGCATATAAATATAAATATACCTGTGTGTATATACAAACATATATACATTTATACATATATATATATATATATATATATATATATATGTATGTTTGTGTGTGTGTGTATAAATATATATGAATGTATCGTTAAGAGGAATCCACTAAAGATCTCCATAAACAAGAGTTTAGATTGATGTAATTTAATATAATGTATTTTGTAGACTAACTAAATATAATCAATTCAAGATAGATACGTGCATTAAAATTAACAAACACAGGCACACACACACACACACACAGATATACACATTTATATATATAGATAGATAGATATGCTTATACATAAATATATATATATATATATATATATATATATATATATATATATATATATAATGTATAGCATGTGCAATGGCATTTGTTTAGTATCAGCTCACTCTTATCATTTTTCTATGACATGGATAAAAAAAAACGTTGTTTGAGATTTTCTTCTGATTTTTTTTTTTTTTTTTACATTACTGATTGTTTTTTGTTTGTATATTTTTTTCTTCTTTTTTTTTATCGTTTGACTTCTTCGCCCAGTTTCGCTAGAAAATTCTTTACTCTACGCAACAGACAGAAAAATCAAGAAACTTACGTCTCTATTTGTATTTACATATATATATACACACATGTATATACACACTTGTGTATACAAACATGTATAAAAATCATTTATATATATATATTATTGACGTCATAAGAATTTCATAAACTTTTAAATGACAGTGAAATTATTCTTTTTGGAATAGTGTATTTCGAAGCGCACACACACACTCACACACACACACGAGCATATATATATATATATATATGTGTAGGGGGGTGCTTTGCAAACAACTTGCACATCCAAGTGCTACCAGTCGAGAACTCCACATACCGGAAGCCAGCAAATGTATGGGGTCATCAGAAGAGAATGTGTGCCGTTTCGGGGCCTACCTCTCGACGGCATCAATGTTCACCGGCCTCCCGCACTGATATTAGGCCCCGCTTGCTAGATCAGCTGGTTATCCAAGACTGCTAGCCTTGGCTATGTCAAGATGGATTTTTATGTATTCTTCTTCCCACTTAGATTTTAAATGTTGCCACAATTATAATATGTCTATTCTACTGCAATTTTCTACATTCTTGTGCAGCTGAAGATTGCTCTACATATTGCATTTAATGTAATGCTCGCATTACTTAAATAAATTGAGTAGCATGAAACATGCGTAGTGCAATAATCTTTAAAATCCGTGTTGCTTTTTTTGATCACCTTGTTTTTGGAATTGTTTTTGTATAATACCATACTATATTCTGGTGCCTAAACATAAGTACCACATTCAACTTTGAATCTAAATCTAAATCTTTATATATATATATATATATATATATATATATATATATATATATATATATATATATATATATATATATATGTGTGTGTGTGTGACAAAAAGGCTTTTATATCTTAGACATAGAGTTACCCAAAGTTTCGCATCCGCAAATCCCATTGTGGACAGCTCGTCAGACTCTATATAGAGAGTCTAACGAGCTGTCCATAAGGCATTGGCTTTGTTCACACGAAACCTTAGGTAACTCTATGTCTAAGACATGAAAATTTGTTGTCATAATTACTGCTCTATTCTTTAGAGTATGTTTCTTCCTGGTATATGTTTTTTAATCAACTATATATATATATATATATATATATATATATATATACACATATATTGATGATATATATTATATAAATGTATACATAATACGTGGATACATATCCATACCCATATATTCATGTCTAAATTTCTATATAAGTTATTTATATGTATGTATGTATGTATGTATGTATGTAAACGTATGTATAAATGCAGATATAATGTATGTATATTGGAATGCATACATATATACATATATGTACATATATGTACATATATGTGTGTGTGTGTATGTGTCTATTTGCGTGCGAGTGTATGTATGATTGTATAGTGTCTATATCTGTATATGTCTGTAGTTAACATAAAACAATAGAAGTTTTATGATTTCGCCATTATTTCTTCTCCATATTCGCATGCGCATGTCTCTTTCTTATTTTGATCTCTCCCTCACTGCTCTCTCTCTCTCTCTCTCTCTCTCTCTTTATATATGTGTGTGTGTATGTCGGTATATATATTTATATATATATATGCGAGTAAAAATAAATACAAAAAAAGGGGTTTGTATGATTGTGTATAGAGGAATATATTATTTTGTTTAAAAGAGTTCCAACACTGTCTGTTTTTTATGTTTTATTTATATTCCTGCACATATATGTATATATATATATATATGAAGAGAAAGATTGAAAAAGGTACATGCATATGTATATACACATACGCACATACATGCATACGTATGTTCATGCATACATTCCTAATTGCATGCGCACATACATACATGCATGCATACGTACGCGCATGTATGCAATCACGCAACTGCGTATGCATGGACGCCTGTACGGATGCATGCACTATAGGCGCACATACGAACCATTTGTTTGCCATTGTGAGGGATTTACGATATTTAATCGTTAACGATTTCATCTTTGAAGATGAAGAAGAAGAAGAAGAAACAACGATGACTACAACAATAACAACAATAATACTAACAATAATAAAGAAAGAATTGTAATAATAATGATGGTGGTCGTCGTCGTCGTCGTCGTGGTCGTAGTAGTAGTAGTAGTAAATACTCACAATAAAAACTGAACTGAAGCAGTAAAGTAAACTAGCGTTGTTGTTGTTGTTGTTGTTGTTGTTAATGTTGTTGTTGTTGTTCGTGTTGCTGCTCTTAACTCTCTTATTACGGATGTTGGTATTCTTAATATTGTTGAGTTCCTCATTATTGTTGTTGATATATATATATATACGTCTTTGTATGGATATTATACTTATATATGTATTACATCTTCGTATATATACATTATGCATAGATATATATATATATCCACACACACATATATATATATATATATATATATATTTATATATATTCACGTACACATATATACGCATGTATATGTGTTTTAAATTGATTTGTTTTTTTCTTCCCCGATATTTCCATTCGTTCAATATGTCAACTAAAATAACAGATTTATAGGTAGGGTATGGTGTGTGTGTGTGTGTGTGTGTGTGTGTGTGTGTGTGTGTGTGTGTGTGTGTGTGTGTGTGTGTGTGTGTGTGTGTGTGTACGTGTTTCTGTGTATATGTTTCGGGCCGTAAGTGCATGCTAGCGCTTCTGGCCTTATGAGCAGGAAACGGTATGCATGCGTTTATAAATGTATATATATGAATGTGTGTGTGTGTGTGTGTGTGTGTGTGTGTGTAATTGTGTTTATAAATGCTTACAGATATACGTGTGTGTGTGTGTGTGTGTGTGTGTGTGTGTGTGTGTGTGTGTGAATGTATGACTGTGTGTGTATATGATTCAATCTTTACTTGTGGGTTTGTGTATAAATGCATAGATTACTTCTGCGTACGAGAAGGAGAATGCATGTGCAGGCTTGTATGTGCATGATCGTGTTGCAACACACGATCACCCACATATATGCATGTATGTGTGTAAGCACCCACTACACTCTCTGAGTGGTTGGCGTTAGGAAGGGCATCCAGCTGTAGAAACTCTGCCAAATCAGATTGGAGCCTGGTGTTGCCATCCGGTTTCACCAGTCCTCAGTCAAATCGTCCAACCCATGCTAGCATGGAAAGCGGACGTTAAACGATGATGATGATGATGATGATATATATATATATCCAGGGTAATAAGAAATATTAGAAATTTCTAGTACCAGTGGCCTAGCGTGTAAAAAAAATTTTGTCCATAGACTATATATTATTCATATAAATACAGTGTACATTTAAACACATAAGAGGTATCCATCATAGGATTCCTTGCACGCTAGAAAGAACAGCTAAATTCCAAACCACTATTACGGATAAAACTTCGGAGGGAATGAAAAATAAAAACATTTACCATTTACTTCCTGCACCAAGGTTTCAAACTATTTTCAGCAAAATAAAATAATTTGCTAGGCGAAGTCTTCGTTAGCAGGTACACCCGGATTACATATATATACACGAGGCAATCCAGTATATGTCCCATGCTTATACATTCTAAGCTTTCAAATCTACCGCGCAAGCGCAGCTCCTTGTCGGCAGTAAATAAAAATGCCGGCGTTTCAATTCGAAAATTATGCAGAAAAAATTATCCAACATAAAGCCAAGATATAATTTACACTTAGTTTTTTCAAAAACTAGCGTTGAATTTTTGGACACAAAAGTTAAGTTTTCTGGGGTAGAATATTAACAGAGCCATTTCGCAAGCCAACATCATCCCACATTTACCTCCACCACTGCTCCGATCAACCACATCATATTATTCGGTCAAATCCGAAATGCCAATGTTTGAGGATAAAACGGATTTGTACTGACATAGGGGATTACTGGAAACATGCAAATGCTTTTCTACACCAATATGTCAAACGTGGTTACAGTGAATCGCGATTAAAGGAAATTGCAAATGACATAGGTAAGATTAGCAAAGATAGCCAAACCTTCACGCATAATTTTAGTAAATAAAGTACGATATGTGACTGAATTCCTTCAGGGATTAACTGGCACCGAAATTTTGCTGGCATTTCAAAAGTGTTACATGAAAGTTATCATCATGTTGCTGAAAAATATCTTCGTTTCAAACAGATATTCCCTCAGCCGCCTATTGCAATCTTTAGGCGGAATAGAAATATAAGAAAACTATTAACCTCTACTTCTGACTCCAAGAAAACTATCATTGGAGTATCTGCACGCTGTATCTTGAAAAACAGCCGCAACAGAGGTAAGCCTTGTTCATTGTGCAACGAGTCAAGTGAATTCCATCAGGAGTCATAACAGAAATCTTATGATTTGTACAGAAGGTGGAACACATGAAGATTCCCATTTGGTGTACGCAGCAGAAAGCATCAAACGCAACTTAATTTATGTTGGTTCTACAACAGAACAATGGGCACAGATTCGACGTCAGGTGCAATGAGAGTCGTTCGACAGAACTTGCCGAACACTTTGATCCGATCGTTTGTATTTACATTCAGGGTTCAAATTCGACCGGGGTTGACTTTGCTTTTCATTCTTTCGGGGTCGATAAAATAAGTACCTGCGGTCGACCAAGATCGACTTACCCTGCCATCTTACGTTGGCCTCGTGTCAAAATTTGAAACTAATATTCATGTCATGTGATATGGCTGCGTCAGTAAGCCGACAGTATTTGTCTGTCTTGTTCAATACGACAATGTCCGGTCGGCCAAGCTCAATTACCCTATCAGTCTATAATTAAGGAAATAAAAAAAAATAATCTTCCTAATAATAATAATTATTATTAGTATTATTATTATTAAAACTATTCATCGAAATTTAAGTTGAATTTCTTTCAATATTTACTTCCATTTCTTTTTATTCACTCGCTTCATATTCTTCATCTCAATTAACTTCGTCAGAGAATTAAAACGAAGTCGACCACATACGAAAGACACAGCAAAGTCTAATAAACTATAGTTTAACAACTATTCAGTTGAGTCTCTTCTCCCACATACATATACATAAGCATAAATATATGTGTGTGTGTGGACTCGTGTCTTATATGAAAATGTATTATTACCCCATTAAACCAGGAATATTGTTCAATTTTCTTTCCGTATATATTTTCGTCTTCACAAAAATGCTTTTCTGTCATTCATTCTTTGCGTTATGGCTATGACTTATTTATGCAAATGAGATGCGTCCGTCACCCTTTGGCAATAACATATATTGCAGCTAAAGTACTAACGCTGCATTGTTTCCTATTTGTGGTCTGGTGTTTATGATGTGTACTATACGTGGGCATTGTGGAGGCGCAATGGCCCAGTGGTTAGGGCAGCGGACTCGCGGTCATAGGATCGCGGTTTCGATTCGCAGACCGGGCGTTGTGAGAGTTTATTGAGCGAAAACACCTAAAGCCCCACGAGGCTCCGGCAGGGGATGGTGGCGAACCCTGCTGTACTCTTCCACCACAACTTTCTCTCACTCTTTCCTCCTGTTTCTGTTGTGCCTGTAATTCAAAGGGTCAGCCTTGTCACACTGTGTCACGCTGAATATCCCCGAGAACTACGTTAAGGGTACACGTGTCTGTGGAGTGCTCAGCCACTTGCACGTTAATTTCACGAGCAGGCTGTTCCGTTGATCGGATCAACTGGAAATCTTGACGTCTTAAGCGACGGAGTGCCAACAACAACATATATATATATATATATATATATATACACACACACATACACATTATGTGAATGTGCAGTGTATGTAATATATGTATATATGTAAAAAGGTATGTATGCATACATCCCTGTGTGTGTGTGTGTGTGTGTGTGTGTGTGTGTGTGTGTGTGTGTGTGCTAATATTTATTTTGCTCTTTTTATCTGTTTTAAATATCTTTACTGCATCAGAGATATAAATACACACACGCAAACGTACGCACACTCACACATATATATATACGTCTGTACACACACACACACACATATATATATATATATATATATATATATATATATATATATATTATAGAATCGGTTCATCTTCACGAGAATGTAGAATTTATCTGCCATAAAATCTAATTAAAATCCCTCATTCCGGGTAGATTGTACATTCGACGCCGGTTCAGCAAGATATGACGATTGGCAGTCTCTCATTTATTATCATTGTTTTTGTTTTTTTTGCATTTTTATTGTTTCTTTCATTATTTGTTTCGTTACTTCCTTATATGTTTCATTAATTTTATTATGTTATTATTGTTATACTTGTGTTTTTGTTTTTTGTTCTGTTCTTTATACTTTTCAACCGTCAGTGATCGATATTAATAGTAAATAATGGCGAATTGTATTTCATTATTGGCCGCACGAATGCTGCAGAATGGATGCCGTAATAAATAGTCTTGGAGAATCACGGACAAATTGTCCTTACGGTACTTTCTCAATTTTCTTGAATTCTTTGTTCAAATTCTAAACTGTAACTGGTTTCCATTTTTTTTTTTAATTTCGTACTCCAAGGAATAATGCGATGTAAGACTTCAGGGGAAGAGATAACCCTTTCTACACTAGGCACAAGGCCTTAAATTTTAGGGCAGGAGGTAAGACATATGTGGCTTTTGTGTTTAAATAATGAGTTGTTTGTTACGGTGGAACTCGAAGAGGATAAAGATGTAAGTAATACGATGGAAATATTGGGTTAAGAAAAGCTTCTACTGTATCCGTTGGATAGAGCAACGTGCCCAAGACAACAACGCGTCACCCGGTCCAAAAACTGAAACCGTAGTCTTTCGATCGTTTGTGCAACACGCTAATCACTAAGACATGTGCACTCATGCATAAATCTAGACAGACAGACAGACAGACAGATATCTTTTGTGTTTTACTTGCTTCAGTCATTAGACTGCAGCCATGCTGGGGCATCACCTTGAAAAATTTTTAGTTGAATGAATCGACCCCAGGGCTTATTTTTTTTTAAGCATGGTACTTATTCTATCGTTTTCTTTTTGCCGAACCGCGGAATTACGGGGTCGTAAACACACCAACAGCGGTTGTCAGACGGTGATGGAGAGAAAAAAAGAAGACATGCGGTTAGGAAGCAAATTCTTTCCACACAGCCACGCCTTCGCCTCATATATATACGTGAGTGTGTGAGTGTGTGTATATGTATATATATGTATATACGTACGTGTGTATGTATGTATGTATGTATGTATTTATGTGCCATTCTTCACTGTTCTCAGAGAAAACAATCTTGGTGCTATTGATACAAACAAAATGAGAAATGCTCGAATGGTGGGCATCATATTAGAATAATTTTGGAAACATGAAGAAAAAACTTCAGCATAAATCATACCATTCTTCAATTTATACAAACACCATATGTGGAAATATGGAATCGTTGAGTGCGTTCTTCAATACGTAGAATTCTACAGCGCCCTATTTCGTGTACTATATAAATGCATTTTTGTACATATGTGGGTATATTCATATATATATGTTTGTATGTATGAGTGTATATATGTATACATGTATGTATGTTTGTATATAAGTTTGTATATATATATATATATATATGTATATATGTGTATGCATGTATGTGTATGGATGTATTTAGGTACGTATGTGTACACTGCATGATTTTTGTATGTAAGCATTTATGTTTATATTTATGCATATATATATATGTGTATGTATGTATATATATATATATGTGTGTGCATGTATTTATGCATCTACGTATTTATGTATGCATGTATGTGTGTATGCATATACGTATGTGTAAATGTTTGTAAGCGTGCATATATACTTTATATAAATTTTAACTTAAAAAGATAAGGAAAAATGATAGCAAAATACAAAAAAAAAATTCTCAAAAATTTCTTTATTTTATTTTCCTTTTTACCAATTTTTTTTTATTTCATTTTCGAGAAAAAAATGAAAAATATATGGAAAGCCTTTTCCAGGTTTGCTAAATCCGATTGCTTTGGCTCATGGGATATTTACATATTATATTCTATAGAATAAATTGGCAGAATAAAATGATTGGATTTAACCGTCAAATTATGTGTAAGAATATTTGCCAATTTAAGGAATATGGTAGAATACCGTTTACTGACTGACACGATTTTGTGTTCTTCGTTTTTATGGCTTGTTATATGATTGAATAGCAATCAAATAATATCAACATAATCCCTAAAAAATATATAAAATATATATATATATATATAACATAATTATATAACAGACGTTGCTTGCTTTCTTATATTATTTCTGTGGAAATATTTGCTTATTTATTTATTGAATGTTGCAGTCAATCTTTTCCTGAAGAATTCGAGGTGAATGACGCTAATTCTTCGTGTATATATGCTTTCCTGTCAAACAAAACTAATCTAAACATGCTTTATGGAACGGCTGATATTTGTACATACGTGTAGCTACTTGTTTGATGTTTGCTGCGGGCTGTGTGGTTAAAACGTTCGTTTCGTAAACTACGTGGTCTCGGTTTCAATGCCATTGCACGGTGCCTTTGGCCAATTATACAGGGTGTCCACAAAGTCTGGGTACATTGGGATTAACACATGCTTTAAGAAATTATTATTTCTTATATTTAAATGTTTATGTTATGATTTTGTTTACTCCAGGTACCCAGATTTTGTAGATACCCTGTATATACACTAGTGGGACCCATGTAAACTGCACAGAGCGATAAGGTTGAAGAGAAGCTCTTTAAGATTCGCATTTTTATTTTGTGATTTCACTTCCAGTCATGATAATATATCATACGATTTTAAAATTTCCCTCTGCTAAGCACATATATTTCTTTTTTTCTCTTCATCATCATCATCATTATTATTATTATTATTATCATTATTAAGGCAGTGAGCTGCCAAAGTCGTTAGCACGCTGGACGAAATACTTAGCAGTATTTCGCCCGTCGCTACGTTCTGAGTTCAAATTCTGCCGAGGTCGCCTTTGCCCTTCATCTTTTCGGGGTCGATGA
>NC_142954.1:23294425-23299425 GCF_046866305.1 Octopus bimaculoides | reverse complement strand
TTGGTGACAAATAACAGGAGATGCCCGTCGCCATCGCCGCCATCAGCAGCAGCAACAGCAACAGCAACAGCAACAGCAGCGGTATTCACATTATCATAATCATCACCTTCATCATCATCATCAGTCGTATTATTATCATCACCACTACCACCATCATCACCATCATCAACCGCACCATCATCATCATCATCATCGCCGTCGTAGTCTTCATCGTCATCCTTATCATCACCATCATCATCAATATCGTGATAGTCATCATCTTCATAACCATCATCATCATCATCATCATCCCCATCATCATCATCGTCAGCATCCCGACAACCAAAACCGTCTCTATCTGAAATGACCTGATAATTTCTAACTAACATTCATTGTGTTTTAATTATAATTTGCATAATATCGCATGGCAATGATATTCAGTTATTTTGTAATCTATAATTAACTCCGTATGTATTAATTGCTATGTCGACGACGCAGTTAGCACCTCTCGCTTGCCAAATTTTCATCTTCTCCGGCATTAAGATTTGAAAACAAATATGAAAGCTCACCCATGACGAAACAAAATGGAAGCCAACCGAAATTGAACAATTGCAGTTGACAGTAATACAATTAGTGGCTGTTTGATGAAGCGAGTTTGTATTACAGCGACATGATACCGGCTGATAGTGACTTCGAAGTCGTGACGGGGTGCGTTTTAGGTTATGGGTCGTCAGCTCTAGTTTTGCCCGGGCCACTTCTCTGATGCAGGGTCGGTGAGATTTGGTAGATGAATGTGAAATGTATACCTAGGCGCAGGAATGGTTGTGTGGTAAAAAGTTTGCTTGTCAAATACATGGATCCAGGTTCAGTCCCTCTGCGCGGCACATTAAGTAAGTGTCTCCTGCTATGGTTTCCGGGTCGACCAAGTCCTTGTGAGTGCATCTGCTAGACGGAAACTGAAAGAAGACCGGCATGAGTGTGTGTGTGTGTGTGTGTGAAACTGTTTGCCCCACCACCACCGATTGACAACTGGTGCTGGTGTGGTTGCGTCATCGTAACTTAGCGGTTCGGCAAAAGTCACCGATAGTATAAGTACCATGCTTAAAAATAAAACAAAAGTACTAGAGTCGATTCATTCGACTAAATTCATATAGGCCGTGCCCCAGCATGGCCGCAGTTTGATGGCTGAAACAAGTAAAACAATATATATATATATATATATATACACACACACACACACACTCATATATATATATATATATATATATATATATATATATATATATATATATATACATATATATACACATATATATATATATACATAGTGAAATTGATTGACCATATATATATATATATATATATAGATATGTACATATGTATAGAGATATATGTATATGTACATCTATGTATGAGTGTATGTGTATTTTCTGTCTGTGTGTCCACTAACATTTTCGTATACATATACACACACATACATATATACTCATATATATATAATACACACACACACATATATATATATATATATACACACATATATAGATATGTATATATATATACACACACATATATATGTATACACACACACACACATATATATATATATATATATATATATATAGACACACATATCCACGTATGTAAATCTGTTCGTGTGAATCGGACAAGGTGTTATTATGTGATTTCCTTAATGTTAATATTTTTCGAAATTATTGCTTTGTTTTGTTTTGTTTTGTTATCTACTTGTGTTTTTCTTGTAATTTCTCATTAAAAATATGAATAATTTCATTATTGAGCATTTATTTAGTTTCACTTTTATATTTGTATTTTTCACATATTTATTATTTTCACATACACACATATATATCGGTGTTTGTGGCATGTGTGGTTGTGTGTTGGGTGCGTGAATATCTACATATAAATATGATTGATATATATATATATATATATATATATATATATATATAAACATGCATATATATACATATATATGTAGATATATACATATATAAATATATATATATATATATATATAAACATGCATATATATACATATATATATATATATATATATAAACATGCATTTATATACATATATATATATATATATAAACATGCATTTATATACATATATATGTAGATATATACATATATATATATACATATGTATATATGTATATATGTATATATATATATATGCATACATACATATATATACATATATATGTAGATATATACATATATATATATATAAACATGCATATATATACATATATATGTAGATATATACATATATATATATACATTTGTATATATGTATATATATATATGCATACATACATATAGTATATACATATGTGAATATATGTATGTATAGAAATAGATACATACATACACTGGCAATGTAATAAATAAATACATACATACATACATACGTGAAGAAAGACAGACATAGAAAAGCTGACCGACAGACAGACAGACAGACAGACAGACAGACAGACAGACAGATAGACAGACAGACAGACAGACAGATAGATAGATAGATAGATAGATAGATAGATAGATAGATAGATAGACAGATAGATAGATAGATAGATAGATAATTTATTTTTGTCTTCTTTTTCTTCATTGACTGAAATAAATTTTTCTAATATAGACAAGCGATAATAATATGGTAAAATAAAATGGCTGCTGCTAATGAAACTGGTGTAATTCGGTGGCCTGTGTAATATTTGTCTTAATTTCGTGTTAACGAGTATTGTCAATTTGTACAGAACTACCACAGAACTAATGCTATAGGCTTGCGAAATTACCTAAATTAATATGCATACGTGTATATGTATCTATATTTGCGCGTATTATATAAAAAATACTATTATTAATGGGGTCGATAAAATTATAACTTCTCACATGAACATTCAGAACAAATGTTATCACACAACAGGTTCCATGTTTTAAGTGAAGATTTCGAGTAAAGCCCAAAAAGTAGTCGGGAATCTAATGAGAGTAAGACTCTGAAAACCATTTGCCCTAGGAAAACCATCACACTAGAGAATAAGTCGGTCAGAAATTTATCTAAACTAAAACTTTCGCCCGACGATGTCTTAGTCTTGGAGCTTGGACTGAGTTTTTGCCCAAGCACTAAGAATTTCGACAAGAATAAACTAGTTCAAAGGCTATTTCAGCTTGTCCGCCGTCACAAGCTGAAAGAATATTTCTTTGAAAAAAACTGGTAACGAGGAGTCAGGAAACCCTATGTTTACTAAAAATAAAAATGATGATGATTGAATCAGGCATAATTGGATTGAAAAGAATCCCAATTAGAATCCAGATAAAGTTCGGGATGGACGTTCACAAGCACTACTGGAATTTCTTGAATCTTGTCAGGCAGGCATTAGAGAAAGCCTTAAAACAAGTGGAAAGAAATCCTGGAATAACCTCACAAATTCCCAACGTCACGCACTCCGACGTCTAGCTAATAACGATTCTATTGTTATTAAGATGGCGGATAAGGGAGGCGCTATCGTAATTATGGACAAAAGTGAGTATATTTCGGCTTGTGAAGAAATTTTAAATAACAAAACTTCATATGAAGAATTACCTGTCGATCCAAACCCCAATTACAGAGAGGAACTTGACAAAATAACTCTGGAAATGGAGGAAAACAATTTCGTTAATAAGACTGAAGCTAAGATTTTAAGGTCAGAAAGAACACCTGTATTTTATGGTCTCCCTAAAATACACAAAAAGTTCGAAAGATTTCCTCCAATGCGCCCAATTTGCAGCGGATATGAATGTTGTACAGCCAAAATTTCGGAATGGCTGGATGGCTTTCTACTCCCTGTCGCAAAAAGATTGAGTTCCTATATTCGGAATACTTTTGATTTTGTGCATAAATTCAACAACTCTTTTAGGTGCTGAGGCCGTGTCGAGAACTGGTTTTTTTTTGTTTTTTTTTTGTAACCATGGATGTTTCTTCGAAAAGCGGTCAAACAACAGTATTCCATCAAATTATTGAGGTTTGTGTTACAAAATAACACAATGAAGTTTGGATAAAAATTTTACCACAAGTTGGGGGGGGGGCTGCGCCATGGCAATTAATTTCGCTAATGTCTTCAAGGCAAAATTCGAGACACGGTTACTGAAGACATTCAAATCCCTTCATGGTCATGAACCAATACTCTGGTTACAGTTCATTGACGACGTCTTTTTTTGTCTGGGAAGGAACACAAGATAGTCTAATGGACTTCTTGCATTTCTGTGACTGTTATGCTAGAAACTATGGTTTTAAGTCCAACATAAAATTTACGTTTAGTTTTTCAAAACCTAGTGTTGAATTTTTGGACACAAAAGTTAAGTTTTCTGGAAGCAGAATAGTGCCAGAGTTATTTTGCAAGCCAACCTCGTCCCACATTTATCTCCACCGCCGCTCCGATCATGCATATCATAATTCTGTCAAATCCGAAATGCCAATGTTTGAGGATAAAACGGATTTGTACTGACATAGGGGATTACTGGAAACATGCAAATGCTTTTGTACATCATTATGTCAAATGTGGTTACAGTGAATCGCGATTAAAGGAAATTGCAAATGACATAGCTAAGATTAGCAAAGATAGCCAAACCTTCACGCATAATCTTCGCAAACAATGTGACAGATTTTCCTTTGGTGATTAACTGGCACCGGAATTTCGCTGACATTTCAAAAGTGTTGCATGAAAGTTACCAGCATGTGGCGAAAAAATATCCTCGTTTCAAACAGATATTTCCTCAGCCGCCCATTGTAGCCTTTAGACAGAATAAGAATGTAAGAGAATTATTGACCTCTATTTCTGACTCCAAGAAAACGAACAATGGAGTATCTGCACGCTGTACCTTAAAGAACAGCCGCAAGAGAGGTAAGCCCTGTTCAATGTGCAACAACATGAGTGAAGTGAATTCCATCAGAAGTCATGACAGAAATGTTATGATTTATACAGACGGTGGAACATGTAGAGATTCCCATTTAGTGTACGCTG
>NC_142954.1:23274425-23286925 GCF_046866305.1 Octopus bimaculoides | reverse complement strand
ACACAATAAGTATGTGCGGTCGATAATGTTCAAAATCCTAGTGCTGCTTTTAATTCGTAATTAAACTTCATCTTACGAGAATCGCCGTGGCATACCAGCGAATAGTTTTTATACTATTTGTATATGGTCATCGACTAGCGATTTGGTTCGTACTCGGTTCGATTCAAGTACGTGGTGTTGAAAACCACAAAAAATGGCGAAATGTCGGTATCCATCACTTCTGAATGGGATTGGAGGCGATCTGTTAAACGGGTCTATGACTTCCAGGGATGTTAACACCCAGTGCTATAAGGGAGTCGTCTGCAAAGCGCCAGGATGCAGCAAACAAGCGAAACACATACATTGGGAACACACATGTATATGTATACAGCCATAGGTGCAAAACGTGGTCGAGAAAATAGTACACGAATGCCAAAGGTAGAGCAAAATATTTTGATAATGTATATTATCAATTATGTATGCATCTATATTTACATTATATACCAAAGTGTATACATGACTGTGTCTGTTTAACAATGTATATTTATACGTGTGTGTGTGTGTGTGTGTGAAAATATTTGCTTGCACAACGCTCCGATAGACGAAGCTTATGATACTTCATAATAAAATTAATTTAGGCTGACATTTTCTGCTTAGTCAGGAAGACGTCGATAACCATAGTGTGACGTATGAACAATTCCAATCTACTAAAAGACATTCCATAGACTAACATAATTCCATTAAAAATTCTCATAATATCTGAACTTTCGAAAAATTATTTCGCTAATAACTTACAGAAATGTTTGGCGACATTTGTGCTCACATTAAGAATCTCAAATATTAAAATGAATAATTTTGCGTATTTTAACATTTATATATCTGTGAATTAACATTAATATTATATATGTATTTAATCTTATTCTTAAAACCATTGTGTTTAAATGCTTCATTAATATTTGGTGAGCTTGTGTTCAAGAAAGATAATCAAATGAATTACTGGACGTATTCTTACCGAAATAACGGATTAAATAATAACCATTCAAATCTTTTCATTCCTGTAGATTTATCAATCTATCTTTCCGTCCATCCATCTGTCTAGATAGATAGATAGATAGATAGATAGATAGATAGATAGATAGATAGATAGATAGATAGATAGATATACACATATGTATATTTATTTGTATATATGTACATATATATATATATATGTATGTATGTGTATATATATATATATATATATATATATATTTGAAATTTATTGAAAAGCAAAACCTTGTAGATTCCAGCATGTATATATATATATATATATATATATATATATATATATATATACAGGGTGCGAAGGGTAAATTGTCGGCATTTTATATTTTTATTTCGCGCATGCACATTGTTTGTTTTTGATTTTGTCGACTACACAGTATAATAGGATCAGTAAGGCAGCGCTTGTGAGAAAAAACAACACCATGATGCAATTCATTCCGCCAGAAATTTCGAAGGGACTTGCTGTACTGCTTGCCATTCGTTCTGGAAGCTCCAATATGAACATTTCAGAGCATTCGGGTGTCAATCTGAGGACATGTACTGAGAGTGATAAAAATCAAACAGCCAGTCAACATCATGGTGTTTGGAGTGATCACTAGTGATGGCGATGTTATGTCTCCATTCATCTTCCCACACGGTCTCAGACTCAACACGGAGGCCTACATCAAGTGCCTGGGTCAAGAGGGTGGCTACTGGATGACCCTATGTCTGCCAACAGGACTTTGCGCCATGCCACACAAACAGGAAAACCCAGTCATGGCTATCAGACAATTTCTGCGACCACATCACCCCTAACATCTGGGAACCTAACTCCCCAAACTGCAACCCCCTTGATTGTTATGTGTGGGGTGCAGTTGAGAGGAGAGACCAACAAAACTCCTTGTTACACCAAAGATGAACTGAAGGCAAGGATTATGGCAGCATTCACCAACTTAAACAAGGAGACCATCCAGAAGAGTTGCGTCAGATTTTGAAGTCCTCTGGAGGCCGTGGTTGAAGCCAGTGGCGATTTTGTTGAATAAATCTATATTTTAGTATTTCAAGATATTTTTATACAATTTTGGTAAATATATCTATTAAAATGAGATGTTAGTGTTATTTTCATTTTTGCATAATTTAGACGACAGTTTATTCACCGCACCCTGTATACATACATACATACGTACATACATACATACATGTATATATGTGTGTGCGTGCGTGCGTGCGTGCGTGCGTGCGTGCGTGCGTGCGTGCGTGCGTGCGTGCGTGCGTGTGTGCGTTCATATACATACACAGTCTCTTAGTGCAACAGGTCCAAGAAGTAATTTTTCTGTCGCTTCACACCTTTCTCTCCGCCTCCTTCTCTCTCTCTCTCTCTCTCTCTCTCTCTCTCTCTCTCTCTCTCTCTCTCTTTCCTTATGTTCATCATTTGTTGTTTTTTTTCTTTATTTTCGTTTGTGTCAATAATTGTCGTTTAATGTATATAATGTCTGCCAGGAAATTAGTTTTGGAGGGAAATAAGCGAATTATATTTCCCAATTGAGTTAGGAAATTAATAGTTATGATGGACAGAGCACAATACCCAACACCCGTAAGACACCCGTAAACAAAGAAATTTTAAAACAAAGAAAATATTCACATCCACGCAGACACTCACAATCACGCAAATACGCAAATACGCAAACGTACACAGACACACGCATATACATACATACATACATACATACACACATACATACACAATTTTAACAGCTCATAATTTAACTTATATTTCTCTTTAGATTTTACCAATTTGAAATGGTGAACGGAACCAGACTAAACATTGAACGATGGAAATGTATTCCTTAAATACTTCTGGGACGTTTTGTTCACCGTCCTTAAACAAATCTTATTTGGGGACCTTTTGAGCGGGATGGGCTACTTGACCTGAAGTAAATTCTAACTGGGCCCCACCTGTAAGGTTATGCGCTGTTTATCTTGATACGAGATCACCATGTCGCGCACATATGGTTGTACCCTTATCGGACAGGTAGTCATGATAGGTATACTGGGTTTCGTATATTTTATCCTAGTGTCATTTTGATGGAATGCACTGCTCTCTCACTCAATAATAATAATAATAATAATAGTTTCAAATTTTGGCACCAGGCCAGTATGTTCGTGGGAAACGGTAAGTTGATTACATCGGCCCCAGTGCTTAAGTTGTACTTATTTTATCGACTCCGAAAGGATGAAAGACAAAGTCAACCTCACTGGAATTTGAACTCAGAAGACAAAAACGGACAAAATTGCCGCTAAGCATTTTGTCCGGCGTGCTAACGATTCTGCCATTTTTCCGCATTAACTAGTTTCATATGATATTCCACAAAAGTAAATTTTTTTCAATATTTAGGTAGAATTTATTGAAAAAATATATCGAAGATAGATTATTAACATTGCATATCAAAATATCCCACTTCAAATGGATTTATTCAATTTTGCAAGGGATGAGAATCATTGATGCATATCACACCGAAAATTGCTTTCCATTTTCTTTTTTATATCCGAGCTCATGGTTTGTAAATCTTAAAATCTTGTTTTGGAAACTTATCCAAAACATTCTCGCCCAACGCAGTGGAAAAGGCAGTGGCTTTTGAGTGGATTTAGAAACAAATTCAGCATTGATTTAAAATTGCTTGTAATTAGCAAATTAATAAACTGATTCGGCTCTCATAATTTCAGATTTTGACCATTTATCTGGCAATCTGGCATTTATTGCATATCGACCATAAATGCCAAATCACATTACAAATTTTGCCTCTCTAATTCCATAACAGGAAAACCGTTGATATTAATGAAAAATTTCATTTCATCTTTCGCCTCACAGCAATACCAGATCGTAAAACCTTTGCTAAGCAAGCGAACCCGAAAATGGCACAAGGCGTTGTCTATTTTATTCAGATATCCTTTAAAAAACATATCTAAAACCTTTGTTTTCAATACATTACTTTTATAGAGTTTTTTTTTTACATTTGCTTAACACGTTTCGTTTTGTTACGAATCCATGGACATACTTCAATTTTATTGATGAATATGACAATAACACACTTTTAAACCTTTGCTGGTTTCAAGGATTCGTGGATATCATCAGTTGTGTGTCATCGTGTCAGAAACTAGTCTCCGAGATAATCAGAAATTGAATTTTTCTGGTTTGAATAGTTTACACATTTTAACAATAACTATACACGTTTGACAGCAATTATCTTATACATCCTTTAGCAGAAATTATACACCCTTTGACAATAATTCTACATTCTTAAACAGTAACAATACACCCTTTTACAGAAATCCTAAACCGTTTATCAAGCTTGTTCTTATGCTTTCAACTTCTTTGCATTTGCCTACGCTCTTCCCAACTTGTCTGCGTTGCAAACGTATCTTCTTAAGTTTAAAATTCTTTTTGAAAGAGAATGCTGATTGCATAAAGAATTGATGTTGCGTGCTATCTTGTCTAAATGCAGAATTCCATTCCTTTTAGATTTTATCTTTCTTATATCTGACCAAATAGTTACGTTCAATATTGTATTTTTATAAAGTGCAGCGAAGATGAAGTTGGTGAAAAAAATCTCCAAACGTGCTGTCTTCAATTCGGTCTTCGTGCCTATCTTCGTCCATAGTCGTGGATGTTATTATTGACCGAAAGAGTAGGCGCAAGAAAACGAGCGGCCGAAATGGGGGTTCTTCAAAAGGATCTCTGGAGTAACGCTGCTCGACAGAGTGCATAGGTCGGAGATCAGGGAGGTCGAGGAGCCCCTACTTCTGCAGACTGAGAGGTTACAGGTCCAGTATTACGGACTATGTGATTAGAATGTTGCAGGGAAGAATCGCGAGACGGATTCTCCAAGCGGAACAAACCACTAGGAGACCTAGTGGGGGGGGGGGGGGCGACCAAGAACGAGATGGTTGAATGATATCAATAGTCTCAGTTGCTTACGCTTGAGGATCCAGTCAGACAATCGAATGAGGGTTGTTTATGATAGTACCCTATGAAAGAGGCGCCTGAGGTTTGTACCCATGTGACCCTGCCAGGAATAGGAGGGGTGGATGGATGGATGGATAGACACGGAATCTTTACAAATACGGCTGTCACAATTTCCATCAGAGAAATACTTGCTTTTCTGTTTTATGGGCCGTTGAAAGCATCTCGTTTTTGTTTTCAGTTTAGCTTTTAGATGTATTTTTTAACGAATTTCGTCAAAGGGCTCATTTGATCTGCTAGAAAAAGCTACCAAATTTCCCTCAGATCAATCATTGCCATCTTAAATAAGGTAATGGTGCATTAGATAAATTAACCTTTGAGGGATGGTCACGAATGGAACATTTTCTATCTTATTTGTGCTGCATTATCGATGACCTGCTGTTAAACAACAACACCAACAACAACAACAAAAACAACATCACCGCAACTCAAACAACAGCAACAATATTAATAACGCTTATAACAACTAAACGCTCCTATTTGTGGTGGTGGTGGTGGTGGTGCTTGTGATGACAGTGCTGACGGTAGTGGTGGTGGAGGTGACGGTTGCGGTAATGGTTGTGGTGGTAATGGTGATGGTAGTGGTGGAAGTTACGAGGGTGCTGATGGAAGTAGTGGTAATTGTAGTAGCGGTGTTGTTGTTTCTGTTGTAGTAGTAGTAGTAGTAGTAGTAGTGGTAGTAGTAGCGGTGGCGATGGGCAGTGGCGAGGGCGACAACAATGGTGACGGCAGTAGGGGTGCCGGCTATAGTGGTGGTGGTGGTGGTGGTGGTGGTGTTTGAAAGACCAAAGTTCCTAATTAAATGAAGCACTTAATAAACAGCTCCAGATCTAATTACTGAGATCCAAAGAAAAAACTGGAATAAACGTCACGTGGGGGATTTATTTAAAAGATCTGGACTTTAGAATGGTTGAGCTGGGATGAGTATTGGGGGTGGAGGCGGGGTGGGAGGAGATAAGGAGGAGGAGGAGAAAGAGGGGTAGGGCGGGAAGTGATGATGATGGTGGTGGGGAGGAGGAGGAGGAGGAGTAAGATCACAATGATGAATGATGATAATGATGATGATGATGATGACGACGACTTTGTAGTAGGAGGAGGAGGAGAAAGAGGAAAATGAGGAGGAAGAAAAGGAGCTATGGGAAGCGGGAGTGGATGAGGAGAGAAGGTAGAGGAGGAGGAAAAGGATGATGAAGAGGGAAGAGGAGGAAGACGACGACAATGAAAAGGAGGGGTAGCAGTAGAGGTAGGTGGAAGGGGAGGGGGAAAGGTGGAGGAAAGGAAGGAGAGAAGGAAAGGAGAGGAAGAAGAAGAAAATGAGAAGAGGGAGGAGGAGAGGAAGATGTGGTGGTAGCAGAAATGTAAAGTGTAGATTTGGTTTTGGAAAGAGGAGGAGTAGACAGGGGAGTTGTGGTGGGAGGAAGTGATGTTGAGAAGAGATATATATAAGAGTAGGAGGCGAAGAAGAATTGGTTATGGTGGAGGCAGTGATGGTGGGGGGTGCTGGGGGTATGTATGAGAGAAAGAGAGAGATGAGAAAGGGAGAAAGATTGGAGAATGACAAAGATAGAATGCGGTGAGGAAAAATGTAGTGATGGGTCAATAATAAATATGTAGAAAACATGTGAAATACGTGTGTGCGTGTGTGTGTCTGTGTGTTTAAATATGTGTATGAGTATGTGTCTGTGTGTGTGTCTTTGTATGTGTGTGTGGGTGTAAACACAGCCAGACGTCTCTGGCAAAAGTATATGACCAGGTAACATGTACTTTGCTTCCGCTAATTCTTTTAAGCGTTCACGTAGTCTCAGGTAGGCATAGACACAGTCTCAGCACTTTCATCTTTGATGCAGCGGAACATACGGAATGGGAGAACTGAAAGGAAAGGGAGAGAGAGAGGGAGCGGTTGCGAGTAGGGGCTGATCCAGGACTCTTCAGGTACTCATTCAAACTGAGATGACCGGAGCAATGCATCACACGTTCCAGAGATTAACCCACGATTTTATTATGTCAGAAAGAAGCTTGCTACTCAGCTACATAGTTTCGCATTCAGTCCCATTGCATGACACCTTGGGACAAGTGTCGTCTGCCATAGCATCGAGCTGACTAAAACCTTATGAGTAGATTTGGCAAACAGAAACTGAAAGAAGCCTGTCACTACCTAAGCGATATATATATATATATATATATATATATATATATATATATAGAGAGAGAGAGAGAGAGAGAGAGAGAGAGAGAGAGAGAGAGAGAGAGAGAGAGAGAGAGAGAGAAAGAGAAAGAGAGAGAGAAAGAGAGAGAGAGAGAGAGAGAAGAGAGAAAGAGATAAAAAGAGAGAGAGAGAGAAAAGAGAGAGAGAGAGAGGGAGAGAGAGAGAAAGAGAGAGAGACTTTCCTATATTTCCGACGAAGAGCTCCGCTCGAAACGTCAAATTCTCTTTCTTTCCTTTCCTGAGCGTCCAGTAACACAATCTGTATCACGTCCTCGCGTTGCTGTTTTTTGTTGTTTTTTTTTCGTCGTTTTTCTTGTTTGAACTCACTATATATGTATGTATATGCATATATACATGCATATATATATATATATATATATATATATATATATATACATATACACACAACTAATTCTTTGTATATAGGCGTGTGTATATATACATATATATCTATATACATATATATGTGTGTGTATAAACATAAATAGATATGCCTGCACATAATGTGTATGTCTGTGTGTGTGTGTGTGCGTGTGTATTCCTTCACAAATAGCCATGTTTATACAATTAAATTCAAATCTATTTCATATTTCATATTTCCTTCCTTAATAATCTCTCTAAACATTATATTATAATATATTGTATACAACATGTATTTGCAATTTATTACAAATTATATATTTCAGCTTTATTGTCTTCATTCTAAATTAAATAAAGAATTGGATGGCAGACCTATATTTAATGTTAGAACTACACATGACGTACTTTTCCATGTGGCAAAGTGAAGGCGGACAAAGTTTAAATACAGGAAAACACTTGAATTTCCAACCCGATTTTTTTTCCTTTGGTGTTCTACTTTCTATGTTTTCCCGACGAATTAATTGCAGACACAGAAGGAATTCGTATTTTGTTTACGACACATCATCGACATCACCTAAATAATATCTTGATATATATCTGCGTGTATGTGTGTGCGTGTGCGTGTGTGTGTGTGTTTATATATATCTACAGGGCGTTCGGGTTAACTTTGACAACATTTCATGTCTCCATTTTTCAAAAACAGTTTGATGCATTGGTGAACAATCAACGGCGTTGGAGAGCATAAATATTGATTTCACATTTTGGCACAAGGTCAGCAATTTTTGAGGTAGGAGTAATTCTGTTACATCGACCCAGTACTCAACTGGCTCTTATTCTATCGACCCCGAAAGGATGAAAGGCAAAGTCGACCTCGGCGGAATTTGAACTCAGAATGTTGTTGGCACTCCGTCGCTTACGACGTCGAGGGTTCCAGTTAATCCGATCAACCAAACAGCCTGCTCGCGAAATTAACGTGCAAGTGGCTGAGCACTCCACAGACACGTGTACCCTTAACGTAGTTCTCGGGAATATTCAGCGTGACACAGAGTGTGACAAGGCTGACCCTTTGAATTAGAGGCACAACAGAAACAGGAAGTAAGAGTGAGAGAAAGTTGTGGTGAAAGAGTACAGCAGGGTTAGCCACCATCCCCTGCCGGAGCCTCGTGGGGCTTTAGGTGTTTTCGCTCAATAAACACTCACAACGCCCGGTCTGGGAATCGAAACCGCAATCCTATGACCGCGAGTCCGCTGCCCTAACCACTGGGCCATTGCGCCTCCACTCTCAGAATGTAAGGACGGACGAAATTCCGCTCAACATTTTGTCCGGGATGCCAACAGTTGTTAACTGATACGAAGGACTGGAGGCCGTCTTAATATTAGAAAATAGTTTCCTGTATCATGGGGATTCGCTGTGAGTATCGAAATGCCGACATCACGGTTGTTGTTCAACGCTCTGTGAACATTATAAAGGTTGTCAGACGTGACATGGACTTCATGAAAATCAAGTTAAGTTCTTCCAAACTGTGTTGGTATTCGGATGTATCCCCAGCGATGGCAACGTCATTGCGTCCCACATCTCAGACCAGGGTTTTAGGCTCAATGCAGACGACAACTTGAAGAATGCATATGACAAAATTCCTACCACATTTAAATTATTAGACGAATTAAAATCTGCAGAAGAGATTTGTGGAACCAAACTGTTCAGGAGAGACATTCTTTAGGTTGCAATAGTAATGTTATTTGAACATTATTAATTTGTAATGTAAACTATAAGTAGAAGATGGATTCAGTTAAAGAGAATTCCAAAGGAAAAAAATATATTATACACTAAAGAGGATATTCTGTTTTTTATAAAATTACTTTTTTAAAAGAGAAATTTTTTAGAATTTAAATAATTATAGTATGGTTAAGGTAAATTATGATAAACATAACGTTTTAAGATAAAATATAAATTCAGAAATAAATTAAAATGTAAATAAAAAATAACTAAACGATCTAATTGCAGAGCTTAAAAATATATAACAATAATAACGACAACAACAATAATAATTTCAAATTTTGGCACAAAGCCACCAAGTTTGGGGGAGGAGTAAGTCGTTTACATCAACACAGGTACTCAACTAGTTTTTATTTTATCGACCCCCGAAAGGATAAAAGACAAACTCACCTTGGCAACTTGCTTGAAAGAGCGTACAAATACAAAGCAAAAGCATAATAACCAAAGAAGTGTACAACGAAGATATATATAGCAGAATAAGAATCAGAAAAGAATCCAACATTTAGGGTGATACTCTTTATGAAAGAGAAGAAAAGAAATTTAAAGAGAAAGAGAAACAGCACAAATATATGATACCGAATTTAAAACGTCTGTTTACATACATATCTATATGTATGTATGTACATGTGTGTAAGGGCGTGTTTATGTTTGTATCATACATGTACGCTGGCCTGAGCAACAGTACAACACCTCTTGGTGATGCAAAAGAGAAAATGGAACATTTATATGTCGTATGTTAGTTCTGTGTTGGCTGAGGGGCTAAGAAGCGCGTCTTGCACCCACAAGGTTTCGAGATCAGTCCCATTGCACGGCGCCTTGCGTAAGTACCTTCTATTATTTACTGGGTCGACTAATACCTCGTGCGTGAACTTAGTAGACGGAAACTGTGTAGAAGCCCGTGATAGATAAGTGTGGGTGTAAGTCTGTATTTGTGTTTGTTACTCCACCATCACCTGACAACAGAACTGGCCTGTTGACAACCCTGCAAGTTAGCGGTCCGGTAAAAGAGACCGATAGAATAGGTACCAGACTAGGAAACAGCTATTGCAGTCGATTTGTTCAACTGAAAAACAAAAACCTTCAAAGCAGTACTACAGCATGGCTGCTGTCCAATGACTGACGAAAGTACAAGATGAAAAGTATAATAGCACACGCGATAGTTGAATAGCAGATGAACAGTAGTATGTAAGTATGCTAGTATTTAAGAGACAAATACGCATTAATATGGTATACGATAAATGTGTTAATATTGATAAATACATATACATATTAATGTGTTAATATCACAGGGTGATGGCGGTGTGCAAGACAGGAAAATTAACATTTACGTATCAGTCTGTTAGCTTTCTTACCTACAAACACATTAAAATAAACAGCTAGAATACCATCACAGCTAATGTGATAGTATGGTGGTATTTAAATATCTAAAAAGAAATATTAATGTATGAAGAAGCAAAAAAAAAAAAAAGCCAGTATTAGTATTCATATATACAACATCACGTGAATGCCTTAATATGTAAAGTATGCTACTATGAAAATACACAAAGAAACTTGAATGCGTTAAAGGCTGCAATATGGCGGTGTCATAGCTGGAAAGACATATAACTCATACCGGATGCCCAATAAATCATTTTAATTTTTGATAAAAATTTGATAAAGAATCTAATTGTGTGTGTGTGTGTGTGTTTGTTTGTTTTATGTCTTAGCTTTGTTTGTTTTGTCTGTCTGTATGTGTGTGTCTATGTAAGTGTGTGGGCGTATGTGTATACGCAAGTGTGTCGTCTGTATGTATGCATGTGTGTATGTGTGAGTGTGTGTGTGTGTGTGTGTGTGTGTGTGTGTATGTGTGTGTGTGTATGTGTGTGTGTGTGTGTGTGTGTATGTGTGTGTGTTTTCTTTGTAGTTTCATATTTTATTTTCTATATTCTTTTTGTTGTGTGTGTGTATGTGTGTATGTACGGTATGGGAGTGTGTGTGTATATGTGCGTGTTATGTGTGCTGCTTTGTTTCTGAGTGTGGAAACCTTTGATTTATATATACATGTGTGCGTGTCTGTGTGTATGTATACATATATACATACATATTCATTTAACAACAAATGATTTTATACGTGTGTGTATATATATATATATACATGTGTGTGTGTGTGTGTGTGTGTAAGTGTGTATATATGTATACACACACACATATGGACATATACATATATGTGTGTATACATATATACATACATATACATTTAACAACAAATAATTTCATACGTATGTATATATATATATATATATGCGTGAGTGTATGTGTATGCGTATGTGTGTATATACCACAGGCACATACATAAACATACATATTCAAATATATACACCCGTACTCGTGTATGAGACTTCATTATATATATTTTCTTTTCCTTTAATGTCATGTACCTACTCGTATGTGTATATATGTATTTATATTTGTGTACGTATATATATATATATATATATATGTCTGTGTATAAGCGTGTGTATATCTGTGTGTATTCATACACACATATATATACATAAACTCATATACATGCATTTATAGATACTTATACATATATATATACATCATACATACATATATATATATATATATACATATATATATATATATATATATATACATATATATATATATATATTTCGATGACATTTTTGTATATATATCATATTTTCAAGAAAACAATTTCTTCTATGATTTATGATTTTGTCTTTTCATTTTATTCATTATTTTTTGATATTTTTGTTTTGTTTTTTGTTCTTTTCAGAATTTCTATTCCTCACCTACAAACATTTACCTCCTCTTCTACTTCTTCTTCTTCTTCTTCTAGTTCTTTCTTCAATCTACTCTTTTCCCCTCTAATTATCATCCTAGATGTTCTCTCTCTCTCTCTTATTCTCCGTCTCCTTTTCTTCATTTACATACAACATATATCCCCCACCCCAATCTTTTTCTTCTTCTTCATCGAAATCTTCTGTCGCAATATGCGCGTAGAAGTGTGTGCATGTTGTTATGTGTTGAGTGGGGCATGGTAGGCGGATTAAGTGTGGATTTACACTAATAAATAAATAATGTGTGTGTGTGTATAACTATGAAATTTGACATGTGTATAATATTAT
>NC_142954.1:23256679-23269179 GCF_046866305.1 Octopus bimaculoides | reverse complement strand
ACCCATCAGTGTCCCTACCTCTCTCTGCCTACCCTTTTTGCCCGCCTTCTTATCCATCTCCTATCCATTAGTCAGGATTCCACTGATGATATGTTGTACGCAAATGCTTCTTAATGGCCGTTGTTCACACACAGCCAGCCGAAACGAAATCTTATTTACTCCATTAATTAGATACAACGTTAATTAAAATCAGTTTTCAATGCTAATGGCGTCTCTAATTATTACATTCGCTATAACAATTCAGATGCGTTCATTCCCATGTATATACATGTATGTTTATATACATATATATACACATACGCATATATGCACACACACACACACACACACACACACACACACACACACACACATATATATATATATATTAAACACATGTATATATACACATACACACACTCATATATATATATATACATATCTATCTACCTGTCTGTCTATCTATCTTTCTATTTACCTGTCGGCCTGTCTGCTTGTCTCTGACTATTCACCTGTCTGCCTGCCTGCCTGCCATGCCTATCTATCTATCTATCTGCCTGTCTGTCTATCTATATTGGTGTTATATCTACTTAACTGGATACAGCTACATTATTAAAGCGAACATTATAATTTGTGGAGGAATAAATCTTCGTACTAATACAGCTACACCTTCTGAAAATCAGGTACACACATACACATATTCCTACACATGCACACATACACACACATATACAAACACGCATATTTGACAGATGCGCAAGAACGTGGGTAGCAGAATTTTAGTTTACTTTAGGTCTTATTAAAGGGCATAGAGTCCTCAACAAGTCAGCAGATGGTCGGTGCTATGACCTATGTCTTTGTGAATTGAACAAACGGGAAGAATGGAGCTCAAGTATGCCAGATAGAAAAAAAAAGGAACATTTACCACCTGTTATGTTGTAGGACATTTATGTGTCTCGGTAGTTGTTCACTTTGTTAGCCGCTGTTGAACTAAAGAGGTTGTTTGTTTGGCCACAACATATATGACTCAGTAATATGTATATACATAAGTATGTGTATGTAGGTATGTGGATATGGAATGGTCACAGATGGATTGTCTTTGATGAAAGGTCTACCGGAACTGGGCTGGCCTGGGGTTAAGCAACAAGAATGAGTGGACGAAAGAAATAAACTTTGGATAATATGTATCTAAATTAACGACAGGATAGCCTCATCTGGAACACCTTTGATCATCGGTCTGCTGGATCAGGGTTGGCCTGTGGTCAAACAACAACAATGCATAACAACAAAAGGAAGAAGGAAAGAGATATTGGATAACGCGTTCCTAAATTAGAGGCAGGATGGTCATAGTTGGATGGTCCTTGAATGAGTTCCGTTGTCACTGTCGTAAGGGAGTCCATCGTAAATATGTAATTAATAACACTACAGTTGTTTGTTAACATGCAAAATGAAGTTAATTAGTTAATTAATTAATTAATTAAATTAACTTTGAATATCGAATTAAACCCCGTGGTAAGATACAGGAACTCTTTAGCACTTGGAGTACCGATCGAACCACAGCAATCGCAGCAGCAACAAAGAAAAAGAACAAGCAACAAGGTAAAAATAAAAACAAATAATAAGGATAATAATCGTTTCTATTAAAGGCGCAAGGCCTGAAATTATGGAGGGAGGGGGGGACAAGTCAGTCATGTCGACCCCAGTGTTTCACTGGTACTTATTTTATCGAACCCGAAACGATGAAAGAATGAAAGGCAAAGTCGACCTCGGCAGAATTTGAACTCAGAACGTGACGACAGACGAAATACCGCTGAGCATTTTGCCCGGCGTGCTGACGATTCTGCCAGCTTGCAGTAATAATAATAATAATAATAATAATAATGATAATAATGATGATGATGATGATAAGAAACAACAATAACATGAACAACAACAACCATCATCATCATCGTCCTTTCTACTAAAGGCACAAGGACTGAAATTTTGGGGAAGGGGCCAGTCGATTAGATTGACCCCAGTACGCAACTGGTACTTAATTTATTGACCCTGAAAGGATGAATTAAGTATCTGTATAGCACTGGGGCTGATATAATCTGGTTTCATGAAGAAAAAGATGAAGAGGAGGAGGAGGAGGAGAGCAATAATAACAAACAACTGCAATAAGAGAAGGAAAAAGAGGAGGAGGATGAGGAAGAGGAGAAGGACGAAGGGGAAGGAGGGATAGAAGAAAGAAGAGAGGAAGAAAAAGAATAATAAGATGAATAATAACAACAACAACAAGGACAGGTAAGTCGAAGTTAATGAGGAGAAACGTAGAGAGGGTCAGTCGGTGGAGAGGAGAACAGACAGAGAAGGCCATTCTGTGAGAGATTCTTATCTTAGAGCTAAAACAGGAAGGACATAGGAACGGTGTGTGTGTGTGTGTGTGTGAACATATCTGCATGCGTGTGTAAATGTATGTGTATGTGAATGTATGAGATGAGTGTGTGTGTGTATTTATGTGTGAAAGTGGATGTGGATATGTTTGTGAATGCGTATGTGTGTGTGTGTCAATGTATGAGATGCTCGTGTTGTGTTACTGAGTTTATCTCCTTCTCTGATGTGTATGTGTGTGTGTGTGTACGTGTGTGAATGTGTGTGTGTGTGTGTGTGTGTGTGTGTGAGCGATTATTTATATGTAACTGTATGCTTCTGAATGAGAATTTTTGTGAATTTCTCTCTTTTTGTGTGTATGAGAGAGTATGTGTAGGATTGTGTGTGAGTGTGTGTGATTGTGTGTGAGTGTGTGTGATTATGTGAGTGTGTGAGCGTGTGTTCTTGTGTGTGTGTGTGTGTGTGTGTGTGCGTGATTGTATGTGTGAGTGTGTGTGTGTAAGTATGTGTGATTGTGTCTAAGCGCGTGTAATTGTGTGTATGTGTGTGTGAGTGTGAATGAATATTTCCAATGCATCGATGTATATTTCCGCGTATGTGTGATATGTGGATGTGTGTGTGTATGTGAATATGTGTGTGTAAAAGTGTATATAAAACTGTGTATACATATATACATAGATACATATATGTATGCATGTATGTATGTATGTATATATGTATGTATAAGTGTGAGCGTTTATAAATGTGTATGCATATATATATCCAGTATGTGTATGCATATATATATATCCAGTATGTGTGTGCGCGCGTTTATGTGTGTGTGTATGTATGTATAGTTGTGTATGAGAGAGACTTTACGCAATGCTAATATAACAAGCTTTAATGAACCAATTAAAAGAGACATGATGATATATTAATTAATATTATAATGAAACTCTTATCGGACGTCTTTGGTCAATTGGATCTTTCTCGAACTGTCGCCCGAACTGCACTAATTACCAATGTCAGCTTTGAGCTGGGAATCCAACAGCTGGAAACGCATAGTGATTGCTTTCCTGGAGTGCTCCACTCATTACTGGCGCAGTTTATACTTGAAGTACGCGACGACACAATGTACTTCAGTGTACTCTGTCGATCGATGTTCTGTTCGTGAGAATACAAGGCGAAGGAATTGTCTCCGCATGATAATTCAAAGTCTTCTGACGATGAATGGCGTGTTGTTAGGATGGCTTTACAATATGGCGACCTGCCTGGTTCGCGACCCAGTTTCAGTGCGAGTTTACTGGTTGGGACCAGTGGTGTAGATAGATCCAATACTAACATTTCAGAGCGTTTGGGTGTCAATCTGAGGACAGTGCAGAGGATTCGGAAAGAGTTGGTTGAGTCTAATGGGGATTACGAAGGTACGGCAGCTCGGAAAACTCACTCTGATCGATCTGATAGGAAAAGAACTGAATTTGTTGATGAGATCCAAGCCATGATTTATAACGATCCCTCCGAGTCAATCAGGTCCATCGCCAGAGAGACGGGCGTGGCTGAGTTTCTTATCAGGCAGGTAGGGCATGAAGACATTCGCTATTCCTCATACAAGATGAGAAAGGAGCAATTTTTATCCCAAGCCATCAAGGACAAAAGAGAGTCCGTGCAACGACGCTTTTGAACAAACTCGAGCCTCCTCCCCTCCAACTGAACATGCTTTGGTTTTTCTCAGACGAAAACAGTTTCAGCCAGGATCAGATGGTAAACACACAGAACAACCGTTGGCTTGCCGTGTCCCCAAAACATGTACCGAGAGTGGTAAAAATCAAACATCCAGTCAACATCATGGTATCTGGAGTGATCACTAGTGATGGCGATGTTATGTCGCCATTCATCTTCCCACACAGCCTCACACTCAACACGGAGGCCTACATCAAGTGCCTGGAGGAGGTAGGGCTGCTCTGGGTCAAGAGGGTGGCTGCTGGAAGACCCTATGCTTGGCAACAGGACTCTGCACCATGCCACACAGGCAGGGGAACCCAGTCGTGGCTATCAGACAATTTCTGCGACCACATCACCCCTAACATCTGGGAACCTAACTCCCCAAACTGCAACCCCCTTGATTGTTATGTGTGGGGTGCAGTTGAGAGGAAACCAACAAACTCCTTGTTACACCAAAGATGAACTGAAGGCAAGGATTATGGCAGCATTCACCAACTTAAACAAGGAGAGGTGTCAATGTTATTTTCATCTTTGCGTAATTTAGACGACAATTTATTCACCGCACCAACAGCACTTATAGTTCTCTCTCTCTCTCTCTCTCTCTCTCTCTCTCTCTCTCACACACACACACTATGTCCAGCTTCTGCGTTTCCTACAGAAATACATATATCTATGTCTGTGTGCGCGCACATGTGTACGTACAGAGGTATATATGTATGTACACATACGTACATATATATACATGTGTGTGTGTGTGTGTATACATATATATGTACATGTGTGTGTGTGTGTGTGTGTGTGTGTGTGTGTGTGTGTGTGTGTGTGTGTGTGTGTGTGTGTGTGTGTGTGTGTGTGTGTGTGTGTGTGTATATATATATATATATATATATATATATATATATATATATATATATATATACCTGTGTACGTACACATGTATGCGCACACACAGAGACAGACATATGTATGTACTTCTGTAGGAAACGCAGAAGCTGGACATAGTGTGTGTGTGCGTGAGAGAGAGAGAGAGAGAACTATAAGCGCTGTTGGTCCGTTTCTCTTCTGATAGTTATGCCAGCGTTGTCCAATTGCCCGGGTTTTTGAGTTGCGTTGGTTCTTCAGCGGACGTTAACGTTATTCCAAGACTAAAGCGAAAATCCATTTTCTAACATTGAGTCTTATTGACAGCAAAAAGCACTCAGATGGCATTGTTCTGAAGAATCGCGTCTCTTCAATTAATTTTCTAATCCGTTCAGCCAGAAGGAATCATAAGAGCAACCGACTAAAGTTCCAACAATCTACTAATAACAACAACAACAACAAAAACATGAGCAACACCACTACTACTACTACTACTACTACTACTACTACAGATAATAATAACTAATAATAATAATAATGATGAAGATAATAATAATAATGATAATAATAATAGTATCTGATTTGTGATAATAATAATAATGGTTTGAAATTTTGCCACAAGGGCAGCAATTTTGTGGGAGAGGATGAGTCAATTACATCGACCCCAGTACTCAAGTGGTACTTATTTTATCGACCCAGAAAGGATGAAAGGCGATTTATATATATATATATATATATATTTAACCAAGAATATTATTGGCAGTGACTTCGAAGTTTCGGCCAGTTAAGCAATCGTCGGAGTGCGATGCATTGAAGTTAATCTTGGCTTTATATAGTTTCTGTCGGTTAAAATCTTCCTTGGCTGTGTGGGTTTGAATAGAGTAGTAATTAGGTTTTTAAGGTGGGTTGTTATGGAGAGGTGTTTTGGAGAAATTTTTATTGATTAAATTTGGGGTTATGCTATTGTTTAGGATTTATTCATGTATGTAGAACTTTATATGCAAGTTTGTAGGTTTCTCCCTTTTGTTAGGTAAGCATAGGATACTAAACAGTCACTCCTTGAATTTTAATCTTAATGATTGTATGTTTGCGGAGAATTCGATTCATTTTAATATCTTTATTCAGCATTGGTAAACCTTGACGAATAATGTTATATACCTCATTATTTCTGAGACTATGGGTATATATATATATATATATATATATATATATATATATATATATATATATATATGGCAATATTTTCAAATCAAGTGTGTGTTATTTGGTTTCCCCTGCCTTAGTGTTTGGATATCAACTGTTTCGGCACGTTTTCTCCCATCCGAAATACTTTTTAGCATAAAAAATTTCAATACACTTTCCTTTTTATTTTTCCATTATTCTCCATATGGAAATTTTCTTGCATTTTCCCTTCTGTGTGTGTGTGTATGTATGTATGTATCTATCTATCTAACCATCGATTTGTCTGTCTGTCTGTCGATATACACACATATTCTCACACACACACACACCTCTCCCTCCACACGCGTACACACACACACACACGCGTATAAGCGTACGCCTCAGACTGTCGTCTGCTAAACTTTCTTCCATTCGTATCTAATTGTAGATTCTTCTTACAGATAACATTTGTTATTTCTCATGTCTTGAAACTGTAAAGCAATTCATTTGACTTTCTCTTCCGGCAACTTTCTCTCCCCGTCCCTCCCAGCTCTTTTGCTTCGATACATCTTTAATAACTAATTGTTGAGCAGACGATAACACACTTAATTTCATGTGCAGCTTCCTGTTTAATTAAACTATGATATACAAAAGATTGGAAGTGTAAATGATTAAATAAGTCTATATATGCATATATATATGTATGTATATATGTATGTATATATATATATATATATGCATATATATGCACACACACTCATATATGTATGCATATATATATATATATATATGCATATACACACATATATATATATATACACACACATGTATATATGTGTCTATTTATATATATATATATATATATATATACACACATATGTATATATGTGTCTATTTATATATATATATATATATATATATATATATATATATATATATATACACACATGTATATATGTGTCTATTTATATATATATATATATATATATATATACACACATATGTATATATGTGTCTATTTATATATATATATATATATATATATATATATATATATATATATATATATAAAAGCTCATTCGCATACTAGTTAACCAGGTGTATACACATAAGTATAAAGAGAATATAGATTCCCTTATGTAAATGTATTAGTGTGTGTGTGTGTGTGACTGAAAATATATAGGTATGTGTATATTACGCTGGAGCGAAAAATGCAACTTTCGAAATTGATAACAGAGAATCAAAGGCGTATAAAGAACTTTGCGGTTAAATATTTTTTTCCAGGTTCCGCAACGCAATTGAAAGTTTAAAAAATCGCTATTTTTGGTCGAATTTTGGATTTCATGGATTATAAGCCGTAGCGAATACATATTTCTGCATAGCAGAATGCAAAACAGTCTTATTTTTAAAGAATTTCGCAAAAGAAAATCGATTCGTAACAATGAATGTAAAAAAATAAAACCAGGAACGGCAAATGTGTTGTAAATTGATTTTTCGCTCATTATTCAAACTTTTAAGTGAGTTGCGGAGCCTGAAGACCTAAATTTATGAACTTTAATTTTTAACACAGTCGTTTTTAATGAACTTTGCAATAAAAAATATATTCTTAAAAGCGTATTTTGAATATATACAGGAGGATCAGTTAATTATGATTTTATCTAATATATTCTTCTCTCAGATTCACACATTGCAGCGGTCCTTCGGCTTTTCCAGGCCCTGTGAAAGAACTCGGAAGAGTAGGTCACCAACTAAGTCTCTCACGATGTCCTTAAAGCGAGGAACTTTTCAGTATCCCCTCGTATATAATATATAATATATATTTCAGGAAAACAGGAAACTATGATGGTCGTCTGGAGGACATGTGTTCGCAGCCGTTTAGGCTATGGTCACCACATAGTGTAAAATTAACGGTGGAACTTGAAGCACTCCAGCGAAGCTACACAAATATATAATATTACATTATATACGAGGGGATACTGAAAAGTTCCACGCTTTAAGGACATCGTGAGAGACTTAGTTGGAGGCCTAAACTTCCGAGTTCTTTCACAGGGCCAATGAAAAACCGAAGGACCGCTGCAGTGCGTCTCAATGCGACATGCCAGCTACTGGGAAAAGCTGTAAAAGTTACGATTCTACTCTGTAGAATGAAGGCGGGAAAAGATAAGCAGTGGTATACAACTGAAAAAGTTTGGAAGGACTTGAAAGGAGCGCCACTGCCAAATGCCAAAGATCCTAACATCGTAATCAAGATACTGCAACAGCTTGAGTTCCAAGAACCCACAGCTTTTCAATATCCTCCCCCAAAGCCTGAAAGACCCGCATGGGGTGAGTGTAGATGTCTTCAAATCAAAACTGGATCTTCTACTGTCGAGAGTTCCGGCTGAGGTTATCTCACGGCAGAAAACGTAAGTGAGGGTAGCAAAATCAAACTCCCTCATTTACCAGATATCAGAGGAGGTTTCAAGTAATGAAAGTTTTGAAAAGCTAACGGCGGTGCCCCAGCATGGCAGCAGCTCTTGAGCTGAAATCAGTTAAAGAGTTATATATATATATATATATATACATATATATATGGAGAGAGGGAGAGAGAGAGAGAGAGATAGAGAGAGATGAAGGAATAGTTTGTGGCGATGGAAGGTTTGATGTGTAAGAGCCATATGAAATAGCGAAAAATCAGTAAATGATGTCCGTTATAAATCAATTATAAAAACACTTACTCAGACACACAGAGAGGAAAAAAAAAAACAGAAAAAGGAACAAAGGAAAAAGAAGGAAAAAAAAAGAAAAATTAAAAGCTGCGCGGAAAAATAGATTTGTTATGCTCCCAATGACAATTGATTGCCGAGAAAAAAATGTTAATTATAGATACACACACACACACACACACTTTGGTACGTACATACATACATACGTACATATATACATACGTACATATATACATATACATACACTGCCTAAGTGTCTCTTATAAACACACACACAGACACACACACACACACATAGACACAGACACACAGACACACACACATGTGTAAATATGTATATATGTAAATATGTATATATATATATATGTATGTGCGTGTGTAAATCTATATATATAAACACACATATATACATATATATGTGTGTGAACATATGTGTGCCACATGTATGTGTATATGAATATATATAAGTATATATGTATGTTTGTGTATATATGAAAATATATGTGTGTGTATATATATATACATATATGTGTGTGTATATACATATATATGTGTGTATATATATGTGTGTATATATATATATATATATATATATATATATATATATATATATATATACGTATATATGTAGATATATATGGGTATGAGCATTTATATTTGGGCACATATATACATATATATAAACACACACATATGTGTATATATATGTAAAAATATACATACATATATATATATGCACAGATATATACACATATGTATATATGTATATATATATACATACTTCGATCACACACACACATGTATACACATACATATGAATAACAAATATTTGTTATCAAAAAGAAAAGAAATGTGCCACATTTAATGAAAACAATCCGTAAAAAACGTTATGAAAAATCCTGTGAAGTAAATAAAACACAGAAAATAACATTAAGGAAAGCAGAAAACAAAAACATTAAAAAATAGCAAAAACTATATAAAAAAACACATAGAAAGAAACAAATCTAAGAAATAACCAATTAATTTGCAGGGAAAAAAACAAAAAAAACGAAAACCTAATTTTGATGAATAGTTATAAGTTTTAATGAAATATGGAGAACGTTGTGTTTGGGGAGAAGTCCGAGGTGTAATGTCGAGTCTAGTGACCTCTATCGGCATGAAACTTTAAGGGGGAGTTAAACCATTGAGGTTTGATTGGTGTTTATTGTCTCGCCAACCTCAATCAGTTCGATCATCTCTGCTCGAACATGTTTCATCCGTTAACCAATCTCTTTTTTTTTTATCGAAATCAGTCATTGTGTTTTTGAACTTGTACGCCATTTTAATAGCAGTATGTTGTGATTCAAAGAGACAGTTGGCTGCTAGTTTTAGCAAATCGAAGCTGTAAGTTTGAAAGCTGTGTCAAGCGGTTTAAATGCACAAGTCTCCGATATCCAAGTGGTTAATACGTACATAAATATATAATGCATACATACATACACACATACATACATACATATATATATATACATACATTCATTCATACATACATATATACATACATTCATTCATACATACATATATACATACATTCATTCATACATACATACATACATACATAAATACATACACACATAAACACACATACATGAATACATATACATACATACATTTGAAATTCCAATGAAAGAGCCTTGGATCTAGGTTAGAAACCGGCTCTTTATTGGTAAGAAATCTTGAAGTAAAACTAAATATTGACATACATATACACATGCATGCATCCATACATACATATATGCATGCATAAATACATACATACATATATGCATACAAATATACATACATACATAAACACATACATACGTGCATGCATATATGCATACACTTATACACACATGCAATCATGTACACACATATACACATTAATACACACATATGTATACACACAGACGCAAGGACACTCGCATATATTCATACAAACATGCACACTCACACATTCACACATATGCATACACGTACGTACACACACACATACACTCATATACTCACACACACACAATACATACGTACACACACACACACACACACAGCACACACACACATACTAATATGCACTTATACACACATACATACACATAAGCACACCTGTACACATACATGCATGCATAATCACATACAAACGTACACAAACATTCATACAAACATACTCATGCACATATATACACACACACTTATATACTCGCACACACACATACACACGCACAGAGCCATACACACTTATACACATACACAATCATACACTCACGCTCACACACCTACACACACTGAAACACACACACGCATACGTAATACACACACACACACACACACACACACACACACACACACACACACACACACACACACAATAAAAGAAAGAAAGAAACAACCAAACAACAAAATATACGATTTATTCTCCAATGTCTTCCTGCAGTGGTGAGACGGTCTTAAATATTCTCCTTTTCTAAAGAGCTCCGTTCACGTCAGTTTCACCAGTAAATCACAGGACGAACCCTCCCGATCCTCCCGACCCTGGCTAACTGGGGATGGTCATGTGGTGGAATGCGTATGATTGATATATATGGCTAGTATTCCATTCTGTATCGATCAACGCCATCTTTTCTATGGCAGATTCGCAGACTAACATTATAAGCAATTAGGTTTATACAACTACCGCCACCACAAACAGCACCAACACCACCATCACTACTACCACGACCACTACTACCACCTCCACAATCACCTTTACCACCACCACCACCACTACTACGACCATAACCACCACCTCTACAATCATCACCTCCAACAACAGCAACAGCAGCAGCAGCAACACAGTTGCCTCTTCATAATCAACTAGCTTACTGGTTGATCTTATTTCCTCTCATCTCCGAAAATAAATTCATAAAATAATAACAAACAAAATGAATGGCACAATGAAGAATGTAATCCTCGATACATATTGCTTCATAGAAAAAAAAAAAGAAAACAACAGGAAGGTCAAAAATGGAATAGCTGTATAATCAAAACAAATGGCACAGTCTTCGAGATGAAGCGCAGAACATATAGAAACGTGTGCTTGATAGTTAGGACAAACGACGAGACGAGAAAGCAGGCAGGGAGTTAGTGCAAGAATTTCAAGGACTATAAGTTTCATGGCCAAGATACTTTCCTTGGTTCATAGAAAGATCATTGTATTCTTTTTGGCTTTAGATTGGCCTCTTAACTTCTCTTTCTATCCCCCCTCTCTCTCTATCCCCTCTCTCTCTCTATCCCTCTCTCTCTCTATCCCTCTCTCTCACACACACACACACACACACAAAGTATTAGTATTGATAACACATACAATATTATTATTGATCACACATAAATACAATTTTATAATTGCTTCATTATAAATACTTAGTTTTCTGTTCAGATGTGTTACCGGTAGATCCACCGACCAGTCTGGAGACGGCCAACAAGTGCGGGTAATCCTCTATCTCGGAACAATTAGACTACGTATCTTTTCTTTAATGGCATGTCACTTCTGGAAAATTCTAAATTCTTGAAATTTTGTCCTCTTCATATTCCGTGTTGATCGCAAATGCCACAAGGCCTTTGTTTATTGTCTCAAAAAAGAAAAGAAAGAAGGATAAAGATCCGCATTCTTCCCGAGTCATACCGACTCACGAGGGTCGGTTTCCCCGGTTTCATGGCGTATGT
>NC_142954.1:23234612-23239612 GCF_046866305.1 Octopus bimaculoides | reverse complement strand
AAAATCAAATAACAAGTAAACAGATAGCATTTGGACGACATCTTCGATCAGGTGCCCGAACTATTCGACCCCTGGTGCTAAATCTAAATCATAGACTATCAAATGAATCGAGTTGAACCGCGCAAGGTTAAACAAACTTGGCTCTTCTAGTTAGCAAACACAGCGGAATTTATTCAGATTCTTACAAACCCAAACAAATTCCGATGTCAAATTGATAAATGTTAAATGCCCTTCTCTTGAGAAAGAGGGCAAAGGTTTTTCGACTATAAATATAGCTTGCACTGAAGAAATCGCTGAGAGCTATCTATCTATCTGGGTGTCTGTCTATCTATCTATCTGTCTGTCTGTCTATCTATATATCCACTATCTATCTATCTATCTGTCTGTCTTTCTATCTATCTGTGTGTGTCTATCTGTCTATGCCTGTCTGTCTGTCTGTATGTATGTATGTATGTATGGAGAGATACATAGAACGAAGACCAGAACATTTATCAAGCATAAACAAGAAACCTTAAATATTCTTCTCTGTTCTGGGCACAAGGTCCGACATTTTTTGGGGAGAGGGCCAGTCGATTATATATATATATATATATATATATATATATATTATGTATCTGTGTGTATGCGCGTGTGTGTGTGTGTGCTTGTGTAGGTGTGTGCGTGTGTGTTGTCTGTGTGATGAACAGAAAAGTACAAATGTGACGCCAGAGTGCAGGTGTAGCTTTTTTCCCCTTCTCAATATATACAACTCATTATAATATTTAATTATAAAAATGCAATTAGGATTTTTTTAAATATCGAATGGGATATAAAGGTCTACGGAAACCAAATAGGAACCAAAGGGGTCCATAGATAAAAATAAAAAAAAGAGAACCGCTAAACTGAATGGAACTGACGTTCTTCCTGTGTTGAAATTATAATGTCACAGATTCCAGACTTGATTTCAAAGTGTAAAATTTCACTATCACAACCGCCAATAGCAATTATGCGAAGAACCGGTTTCAAAAATTGAAATCAATTATATTTACTGAAAGACAGGCAATTTCAATGAAGATTAGTCTCAGCTACTTATAGCTGGAATTACATTTCTAAGTCACACGCTACGGACATAAATTCTGTATGTTCATACAAGTCGCCCGCGAACATCAGTTTATACGTTTGTTCGACGGATTTCAAGTGTCTGTATACATTTATGAGATTACACACCCACACATACACACACGCACTTATGCACACACACAGGCACACATACACACACGCGCATATATTTGCGTATGTGTGTCTTTTTGCTAATGTTTATCCGGCGCCACCGTTTCGCAATCGGTGTTGGTTTTGTTAACGTCCCCCATAAACTTCCCACAAACAAGTTCGCCTCGTAGCACCTGTTTGAGGATCCTCTGATTCTTCATTCGAACAAGGTGTCCAGTCCGAAGTAAACGTTGGTTGTGCACCATTGCCTCCATGCTCAGAAGATCGGTGCCTCTTAAGACATTTGTGCCTGTACAGTTCTATATCTAAAAGATGAGGAACCCAGGTTCGAAATTTCCCTAAGACACCTGATGAAGGCCGGAGGGTATATCAACCGAAACGTTGTGTTAACAACAAACAAGATGAGAACAAATATCCGTCAAATGTAAACAATGTAAATAATGTGTGTCTGTAGTTCATAAGGAGCAACCGACAATCAGAACGTGTTTCAGATATCCCTGATGGCAGCGTTCAAAGACCCTTACATGACGCCTGTAAAAAGTCCATGCCTCACATAAGTAAAAAAAATGACTTCAGATGCATATAAGTTACACAACAGTTTTTCTTGGCCTTGTGATGCCGTGTTGGAACCAGACTCAAGACTCAAAAGCCCTGAAGGAATCAGTTACCTCCAGAAGCCTTCAAGACTTTTCATCACCCGTTGAACAAGAACCCAGGTAGACAAGCTTGTCCGCCACAGTCAGCACTATTCCTTCAAATGGTTTTACATTTGGTTTTCCTGGCGCTGGTCTACTTTAGGAATTCCGCAGTGTTGGTTGAGATAATTATTGACGATATATACACATACACTTCGGCGCGTGACTTACTGGGTAATGTGTCGCATTCATGCTCGAAAGATCGCGGGTTCGATTCTCGAACAGTTGTTTTCTCAGGCACCTCACCATGCGATCACACCTACACCTAATTTGCGGCACACCATGCACCCGTACAAGAAACGTTAATTTGATGGAGTTAGCCAGCCAATGGACAGCCCAAATATTTGATCACTATAAACAAACCGTATGTGTAGGCTGTTCGGCAAGAAATTATAGAAACATTTTTCTCGTATCCAGAGACTACCGGAGTCTCGTATCTAGAGACATATATATATATATATATATATATATATATATATATATATATATGTATGTATGTATGTATGTATGTATGTATGCATATACATATATGTGTCAATTTATGGAACCTAAAATATATACACTTGCTCCATCTATATGTAGCAAATTAAATAAATATATAAATAAGTTAACTGACATGCTGAATAAATAATGAATGTTTTTAAAATCAGTTTTTTGCATATTTGGGTCTAGAATAATGCGCAAAACGAAATTGTGATTTGCTGATCATCATTTTAAAATCTTTGGTGAAATCTGGAAAATTCGTGATTGAAGCAAAAACTGATTTTAGTATGAAAGCTATGGGCGTATCCACTCCGTTTGATCTATAATCTTGGAGATGAAAAGAATAATAGCAGCGATATAATATTTAGATATATAACTAAACGTAGCTATATTGATGTACTCCCATTCACTCACTCTGTCACACACACACACACACACACACACACACACACAAATATACACACTCGCACACACTAACAGCGACATATACGTGCCTAAATGCATCCCCACACGATCGCATATGAATATAGATGCAGATGTGTTTACAGAAACGCACACAAACACACATACATATATGAATATACACACATACATAATATATACATAATTACAAATATACTTAAATACATAGCTAAACGTAAACCTTCACAGACACACACTCTCATATATAAATATTAGTTATAGAATAAAAACGCTGGGTTAACGACTCAACATAGCACACCCCCTCAATGAACATATATCAGAAATACAACATAATCCGTGAAACATAAGGAATAAGAAGATATAACGCAAGAAGAAATAATAAATAAAAGAATAAGAAATATATAAGAAGTAAGATGCAAGAAATAGAACATGTAGTATAAAATTTTATACACGAATATATTAATCAACCAATAACATACAAATGAGTTGAAGGTATAATACAATACACATAAATATCATTTCAATAGAAGTTAAAATTAATACGAATAGAAGGAATAAAAATTTCAAATATATAATATATAGGTCGAACTAAAATAAAGTAAAATAAAATAAAGAAATGACGTACCATAAAGTGGTCCATCGGTTAAAAATCAAGGACAGAAATGATTTAACACCATTTAGAATTAAAGCTCAAAGTTCTTCATCTCCCTCGGGCACATTTTACAAGTAAAAAACAGTAGACACCAATAGGCAAGTCCGCACCAGTTAGGTATATTGAAGAGTGAACAACAGGCACACAGCAGGTAAAACATGTAAAATTTAATTCCACTCATCATGTCCAAAAAGTTCACAACACATGGGTCAAAATACAATTACAGCATCCAGCAGGTATCAATCAGTAAAAGCAATTTCACGAAAACCATGTACAACACATATGGTCATTTGGGGGGTACACCACTGTATTATAAACACAATAGAGTGCAAACTGGTGATGACCCCCCTCGTCAGGGTAAACTTACGTACAAATGTCACGACATGCGATTTCTTTATTAGGCATAAAGCCCCAAACACAGATGGGGTCACCACAAGGACAGACAAGACCACAGTGGGGACAAAAAAACATAAAACGAATGTAAATGAAATGAAAGTTATATATAAAAATGAGAAAATGAAACGGACGCAAAATGTCACGACATGCACAAAGAGAAAATAATTTTTATAAAAGAGCAAATATATATAATCAATATGGACCAGCCTTAGACAAGCCCATGCAAATAATGGAAAGATTTAAAAAGAAAAAGAAAAGTGCTATTTTAGAATAGTCAAACAGGCTGCAGTATCAAAACCAATCTTCGAGGTTTCAAATCACCCTAACGCAAACTATAATATAATATAATATTATATTATATTATATTTATCTTATGATATTTACTTTACTTTATATTATACTCATTTATTGTGCTTTTAATTATTAATTTTTCTATATGTGGTAGTGGATTTTCATCGATGAGTTCTTGAAAATTGGTCATTTTCCCTAAAACTATATATTTTATATATACTTTATCTATAAGGCTCAATTTAATTTTAATTTTTTATAAATTGATTTTAATTGAGTTTTTTACCTGTAATTTTGGATTTTGTCCCTAATATTATTATATATATATATATATATATATATATATATATACACACACATATATGTATATATACACAGAGTCACGTGCTCATGCACACACACACACCTACACACAAATACACGCATACACGACGGGTTTCTTTTAGTTTCTTATTTCTCTACTGCCCACAAGGGGCTAAACATAGAGGGGACAAACAAGGGATTAAGTCGTTTACATCGACCCCAGTGCGTAACTGGTACTTAATTTATCGACCCCCGAAAGGATGAAAGGCAAAGTCGACCTCAGCGGAATTTGAACTCAGAACGTAGCGGCAGACAAAATACTGCTAAGCATGTCGCCCGGCGTGCTAACGATTCTGCCAGCTCTTTTAGTTTCTGCTTACGAAATCCACTCACAAGGCCTCGGTCGGCCCGGATCTATAATTCAAAAAGATTAGGGGGGGGGCCAAGCAATGGGACTGAACACAAGACCAGTTGGTTGCAAAACGAGCCATTAAACCACGCTGACAAACCTACGCCCAATTAAAAAAAAAAAAGGAAAAAAAAAAAAGAAA
>NC_142954.1:23214612-23232112 GCF_046866305.1 Octopus bimaculoides | reverse complement strand
ACACTTATAGGATTATATAACTACGTAAATATACCTATATACACGTATATATTTATATGCGTGTACGTGTGTGTATGTGTGTGTGTATGTTTGCTTAAGTGCGCATGTACTCATGCGATTTTACCTGCTAAAAAATTCTGCGCATTCTTTAACTCACTGAACTAGGAACCATTCCGTATAATGGTTCGCACTATTTATTTAAGTCTTCAACTATAATGAGATGCCATATTGGAAATTCGCAGCGGTTGATTGAGTTTCGTCGGTTCCATCCTACAAGACAACATGTATACGGACGCATATACTTGTATAGCCATACATGCCCTTACACACATTTACATATATGCTCACAAATACACAAGCATACACTTACAAGAGCGCATACCTGCATTCACACACATGCGCACACACACCTATTCATTCATGTGCGTGTGTGTGTGTGTGTGTGCGTATGTATGTTGGCAAACGGATATGTGTGTATACACACCCACGTATACATATCTTCCAACTTGTATCTTTTTATTTTCTAATGTGCCCCACACAAGCTATTTGACTCTTCCTTGGTCTGTCTGTCTGTCTGTCTCAATATGTGTGTGTGTGTGAATAGATATCTATATATATATATGCACATATATATGTACGTTTTAATATGTGTATGTATTCATTCTATATCTCCAACTATCTATCTATCTATAAATCTATCTATCTATCTATCTATCTATCTGTCTGCGTGTCTGCCTGTCTGTTTGTCTGTCTGTCGTCTTTCTGTTCATTTAGTCAATAGAACACACATCTGTGTATACATAGATTTGTGTCTCTGTGCATATATATATGTATATATATATATATATATATATATATATATATATATATATATAATATATGAATACACATATATGCAATAATATATATGTGTATGTGTATATGTGTGTATATACATACATATATATGTATCCACACTCATATACAACAGATATATTCACAATGTTGGTGCTATATGAAATGAAATTAATTGGTTTTCTTCAACTTATTGCATTTCTCATAATATGGAAGCGAACATATTCCTCCAGAATTAATACAAAGAAAATAAAATTCTTCAAGATTAAAAAACAAACAACAATACACTTTAACGACATGGCAACACTAGCAAAGCCACGCTGCTACTACTGCTACTACTACTACTACTACTACTACTACTACTACTACTACTACTACTACTACTACTGTGTGAGCAAGAGACTAGATGCGGTCATGAAATGTTTGAGGTCGTTCTTGTGATGACAAGCAAATGAATTCTGTCTACAAAAGGAAATAATTGTACACGCTAGAAATAGAACCTCACGTGTTAGGAGGAGGAGGAGAAGAAGAAGAAGGAAGAAGAAGAAGGAAAAAAGCCAAACAAAATACACGCGCGCGATTGCTAGTGTCCTCGTAGATGCACTTTGTCTAACACTATATATATATATATATATATATAAATATATATATATATATATATATATATATATATATATATATATATATATATATATATATATATACATACATACATATATATATATGGAAGAATATACAAATAATAACAACAGACGAGGACAGGTGATGTAAATAACAAAAGTATATATTAGTATGACGCTCGGGAATACGGAAAGTCTTTGACGTTTCGAGCTACGCTCTTCAACAGAAAGAATACGGAGACAAGGAGAAAAACACGGAGAAAAAAATTGAATAGTATACATATATATATGTATACGTACATATAAATATATGTACAGACACACACACACACACACACACACACACACACACACACACACACACACACACACATATATATATATATATATATATATGCATATAGGCGTAGGAGTGGCTGTGTGGTAAGTAGCTTGCAGTCCCACTGCGTGGCATCTTGGGCAAATGTCTTCTACTATAACTTCGGGCCGACCAAAGCCTTGTGAGTGGATTTGGTAGACGGAAACTGAAAGAAGCCTGTCGTATATATATGTATATATATATGTATGTGTGTATGTGTTTGCATGTCTGTGTTTGTCTCCCCAACATCGCTTGACAACCGATGCTGGTGTGTTTATGTCCCCGTAATTTAGCGGTTCGGCAAAAGATACCGATAGAATAAGTACTAGGCTTCCAAAGAATAAGTCCTGGGATCGATTTACTCGACTAAAGGCGGTGCTCCAACATGGCCACAGTCAAAAGACTGAAACAAGTAAAAAGAGTATATTTATATATATATTTATATATTCATATATATTGAGAGAGAGAGAGAGAGATGCGTATATGGATACGTACATGAATATGTATTGATCAATAGAAAAATAGACAAATAAATTGATTTTAATGAATGCATGTATACTTACATATACATGTATGAATATATATTTTTATGTCTATCTTATCGCTGTGTGTGTGTATATATATATATATACATACATACATATATATATATATATATATATATATATATATATATATATATATATATACGCATTGATGAAGCGCAACCACATAGAAACACGTGACTTACTACTCGATGACGTCATCGGGAGCTGAGCTTGCTGTGTTTCTGCACTACAAAATCTAGAAAAAGAATATCTGCCAATAACTACTGCAGCGAAAGTCTTTTCACGATCGAGTACACATGACCGTATCAACATAAAAATGCAGAGAGCATCGTTTTAAGAGTCTCTGCTTTGTGTGCTTAAATGAAATGATTAATTCTAGTTTGACAAATCTCACTACACACCAGCAAATTTATTTTTAAAATAAATTTTAACGAACAAAATGTTTTGGCTTCCTTTATTCTTTTTCTTTTCACTCTTTCTCTCCCTTACTCCCTCTTTCTCCCAATACTTTTCTAATTCATTTTGATGAAGGACGAACGTCCGAAATGTCAAGAAACTCCTTACGCATTTCAAGTACTCTTCCCGCCTTAAATTAATACCGACTTGAGATTAGCCTTTCGGTTGTTTGTTCATTCTTTTTAAATTTCTCTCTAGGTGACTACATATACCTACATACCATACGTGGTACTTCGTTATTTCTGTATTCTTACCATTCTTTTTAAAAACTGCTTCTTGATTTAATAAACATTTAAATCTTTCCATTTATACATAAAGTCTTTTGCGTGTGTGTGTGTATATGTGTTTGTGTGTATATGTGTTTGTGTGTATGAATATACAATGTATTCGTGTCTGTTTAACATTTTTTTTAACGGTTTAAAATCCAGTGCGTCAAAACTGCAACTTAACCATTTGATAAAAACAGATCGTGTTGTGTCAAAAGTTTTGCAATATTTTGGTAAGTTAAAGCAGCGAGCTGGCAGAAACGTCAGCACGGCGGGCGAAATGCTTAGCGGTATTTCGTCAGTCTTTATGTTCTGAGTTCAAATTCCACCGAGGTCAACTTTGCCTTTCATCCTTTCAGGATCGATAAATTAAGTACCAGTTGCGTACTGGGGTCGATCTAATCGATTGGCCACCTCCTCCAAAATCTCGGCCCTTGTCCTAGAGTAGAAAAGAATATTCAAGTTAGAAAAGGTGGCGAGCGGGCAGAAACATGATCACGCCGGGCGAATTCTTAGCGGTATTTCGTCTGTCTTTACGTTCTGAGATCAAATTCCGCCGAGGACGACTTTGCCTTTCATCCTTTCGGGGTCAATAAATTAAGTACCTGTTGTGTACTGGGGGTCGATCTAATCGACTGACTCCTTCTCCAAAAATTTCAGGTCTGTGCCTATGTCTGCGTGATTTTCAATATTTAACGTATTTTTCGTCTATTTTTACGTACTGACACGTTGGCGCACGCACGGATTCAAAGAGACTTGCGTGCGCAGCTTCGCATGTCAAGCAATTTGATTGAAGCCAAATGGTGTGACGGCACCAAGCACAAAATAAACCGTATTTTTATCGCTTTAGTCTTCTTCTTCTTCTTCCTAACACTACACAGTAATCACATTTCAATTGTAAACAAAACAAGCAAAGTTTCTGCGACATATTGCTTCCCCCCTCTCCCTACATCCACTCATTCATTCATTAAAAACAAACAACAAAAGCAACGCCAACTAGAATATAAAAAACGAAAAAAGAAAAGAAAAACATTCAGCCATAATAGCGCTTAAAATGAAACAAAAAATAAGAAATGAAAGAATAAAAGCAAAGAAAAAAAATCAAATCTGGAAAGAAGCAACAAAGATTTGAAACCGAAATTTAAGAAAACGTCGCAAGAAAAGAAATGAAAGAGAAAAAGAAAGAAAAAATTGATATAAAGATAAAATAATGAAGCCATGTCGGCAAAAGTAAAAACAACAAACAAATATAAGAGTAATCTCAATCAATGAGAAGAGATATTAAAATAATTTGTTAGGTAAGTGGACATTTGGAGTGAACAAGAAAAACGGAGTCTGTGTATTATTTCTTGTGGAGGTAAATTGTGTGAAAAAAAATGGAGAAAATAAGAATGGATGAAGGTATAGTTGAAGTTTAATTTGGAGAAAGACGAACGACATAGTCGAACAACATGGCGGCGAAGAAACGCTAAGAAGAAAAAAATAACGAAAGAAGAAGAAGAGTACACAGGGGAAGCAGACGACATATGTATCTAGTGTTTTGAGTGGTTGAAATATAACTAGAATGTTGTAGAAAGAAATTGGTAATGCCAATCAAAGAACTAAACGAGAAAGTAACACTCAGACACCAAGAATCACTCTTACTAATATATATATATATATATATATATATATGTACATACATATACATACAAACACACACACAGACACAAACACACATATCTATGTATATGTGTGTGTGTATATATATATGTATAAGCATATACAGAAGCACAAAAATATATACACACAAACATAGACACAAAACACGTAGTAAAATGCTATCATACACAAATATACACAGACGAAAGTCAGACGAACGCATAAAGAATAATTGCATCAAATGTATTATTTACGCTCGTGCACACACACACACACACACACACACACACACACACACACACACACAAGAATTCATACAAAACCATTGTACATCCATATACACATGCATACGTACACAAAGGTTTGAAACACACATGCAAAGAAAAAATGGCCACAAAATGCCCATAGTTGAAACGCACTTCTACATACGCACACACACTGACAAGGGGTAGCTGTGTGGTAAGAAGCTTGCTTCCCAACCACATGGTTCCAAGTTCAGTCCCACTGCTGCGTGGGAAAGTACCTTGGGAAAGTATCTTCCACTATAGTCTCCTGTGGTACCTGCACGAAGTGCATTAAAGTCAGAGAAACCTACTTTGAAGGGGATTATAGCATTGTGATTCATTGAAATTTTTAAAAATGTCTTTCTTGAAAAAATCTCAAAACTTCTGGAATAGATAGATAGACGCAGGTGTGGCTGAGTGGTTAAGGAGCTTGCTTTGCAATCACGTGGTTTCAGGTTCAGTCCCACTGTGTAGCACCTTGGGCAAAGGTCTGTTATAGCTTCGGGTTGACCAACGGCTTGTGAATGAATTTGGTATAGAGAGACTGCATAGAAGAATGCATATACGAATAGAACCGTACGACTGCACACACACACACACACACACAAACACACACACACACATACACACACATGCGCACACATAATGTGTGTGTTTGTGTTTGTTACCCCCAGCAACTCTGACAACCAGTGTTGGTTTGGGGGGCTTCCACACAGCTCCCGTCGACCAGATTTCGTAAACAAGGCAGTGGTCGGCTGGTCTGCTCGGCGTTAAATATACAAGACTCACTACACCGCACTTTGGCCGGGGGGTGTAGGAACACCAAAGACCTCGTGGTACTCGAAACCACGTGGGTTGCAAAACGAACTTCTTAACCACAGAACCACACGTTCACCATATCACTGGAACTGCTAAAACCGATTCTGAAAACACGTAAACAAGAACCTCAGCCAAAAATAAACAACAAAAAATAAAACAAACAAACAAACAAGATAATTAGAATAATGTCAGGTAATTACAGAAATGCTTGAGATTTCAATTATTTAATTTTAGTGCAAGTTTTCAAAGTATTTTTAAGAGTAAAATTTGTTATCCGTTAAAATATAAGTCAGGAAATAGGAGAGAAATTGAAAAATAATTAGCCATCTTGTGGCTGGCTGGTTGAATGGTAGGTTGTTTTCAGGAGAGACAGAGTAGAGTAGGACAGTTGGGTGGCGGTGAGAGTAGAGTGTTGAGGGAAATTTACGTTTAGACATATACACAAACACACGCACACACACACAACTCTTTCTCTGTGTCTATCTATCTTACTCTTTCTCACACACACAACATACACACGCGTATAGATACGTATATATATATATATATATATATATATCAATACACACAGAAATCTTATACAGAAATGGCAATTTCTCTCTGTCGATCAGTCTGTTACTGTCTTGCTGCATACACCAGTGAACCAATCTTGATGAAACTTTGCATACATGTTAAACTAACATCCAGTTCAATTATAGGCAAATTGGATTTTTAAAAAATTATGATGGGCCTCCTGGAGGAGGGACTATTATTTGATAAAATGAGAGGGGCGCAAAGAGTGTTATTATGAAGGAAATGTGGTGGCATAGAGAGTGAGCTGATATCAGGGAAAGGGAGAGCAGCGTTGTGTAAGCGAGAAATAGGGAGTGGCAGTGGGACGTAACGTTAATATAGCTGTCACTCATGGATGCATACCCGACGCTGCATACATACTTTTGTAAATACATAGATACATGCACACACACACACATGCACACACACACACACACACACACACACAGACACACACACACACACACACACAAACACAACTAACTTTTAAAACGACGAGGAAGGGAAAGAAAGTTGTGAAAGTGTAGTGAAGCTGACGACAGTGCTCCAACATGGCCTCAGAGCTGGAGCTGAAACAGTTTCAAGAGTGTGGAAATATACGTAATCGGTTTCAAATTTCGGCACAAGGCCGGCAATTTCATGGAGTGGTGTAAGTCGATTACATCAACCCCAATGTTCAACTGTACTTATTTTAACGCCCATTGAAGGATAAAAAACAAAGTCGACCTCGGCGGAGGGAATAAGTCGTTTATACCGACTCCCCAGTACGCAACTGGTATCTAATTCATCAACCCCGGAAGGATGAAAGGCAGAGTCGACCTTGGTGGAATTTGAACTCAGACCGTAAGGACGGACGAAATAGTGCTTAGCATTTCGCTTGGCGCGGTAATGCTTCTGCCAGCTCGCCGCCTTACCATCACGCATAGATTAACATAAGATTCATTACCACATATATTAGCATTACATTAATCACTACGCATGTATTAACATAGTGTTGAACAAAGATTTATATAATTGTTTTGTTTTGATGCCAAAGTAATTGACTCCATATTGTGAGGCGAAAATATATTTTTCTCTGAACCTCAGTTTTCCATTTCCGATACCAGTATTATGTATATGTATGTATGTATGTATGTATATACGTATGTATGTATGTTATGTACGTACGTATGTATGTATGTATGTATGTTATGTACGTATGTATTTATACATGTATATATACGTATATATATGCATATATATATATATATATATATATATATATATATATATATATATATATATATATATATATATATATATATATAATATTAGGGACAAAATCCAAAATTACATATATATATATATATATATATATATATATATATATATATATATACACAAATATATGTATATATATATATCTATTTAAATGCATATATTTATATATATATATTTAAACGAATAAATATATACGCATTACCATATATTGTATATATATATATATATATATATATATATATATATATATATATATATATATATATATATATGCACAATATATATATATGATATAATAAATTATATATATGTTTATGTGTGTGTGTGTGATTGTGTATGTGTGTGCGCGTATGTATGCACACACACACACACACATATGTGTATGTGTCATTAATTTTTGATGTATCTTGCCTCCCCCCCCCCCCTCCGGCTTACAAATATTTAACGCAACGGTTAGAAACCAATCCACCAGCCCCCCCCCCCCCCCCCGTTTTCCCCTTTTCCTTATGAGCTCTAGTTTCGAAGTATTTGTTATCACAGCATTTGGCTCCATCTCAAAAAGTTTCAACATCTCTTCACTCACGAAAGAAATTATGTAACCAAGCATGAACAGACCTCAGAGCGAACCATTCCAAAGACATTTATCACGAAGACGAGAAAAATGATTCTTTGCATCAAACCTCTTCTAAGGCAAAACCGTTGGACAGATTCCAAGCTTGATTTATTGAGAGAATGTGGTTTCTTAACAGGTTCATGCAAACAACAGAAATAGATGAATGAATAGATAAATAGATAGAGAGACTGGCATACATAGAGACAGATGGACGGACAGACAGGCAAGCAATCAGGCAATCAAGCAGGTAGATGGGCTGGTAGATAGATCGATAGAGAGAGATAGAGTTACACGTCGATTGATAGATAATTCCTCTCACATACATACATGGCAGCGCCTATGTGTATGTGTGTCTGCATGCATGCATACATATATATATTATATATATATATGTATACATACACACACACTATTACATATATATATGTGTGTGTGTGTTTGTGTAGTGCATGTGTGTACGAATATATATGAATATGCATATATGTATATTATATATATGTATATATACATATATATATATATATATATATATATATATATATATATATATATATATATATATATATATATATATATATATATATATATGATAATACAGTACTTGCACCACGTCCTCGTGTTGTTTTTTCTTGTTTGTTTTCTTTGTTTGGATTCACTATATATATATATATATATATATATATATATATATATATATACAATATATATAATATATATATATAATATATACAATATATATATATTATATACGATATGTTTGGTATATGTATATGTATATATATATATATATATATATATATATATATATATATATATATATATATATATATATATATATATATAATATATACAATATATATATATTATATACGATATGTCTCGTATATGCATATATATATATACACACATATAAAGATATAAATCTATTAATCTTCATCAGTTATCTATCTATCTATCTATCTATCTACACAGACACATACGCACATACTCACATATCTCAATGGGAGGCAAGACGAATGAAAGAGAAGGCCAGAATTGTGCCAAAATATTTTCTCTCGTAAGATACAAATACAACTTTGCTAAAAAGTGAAAGTATTCCGAAACCACAAACCACAAACGTAGTTTTTTTCTCATGTAGCCTCCCGCATGTAGGTTATCCAATATAATCTGTCACTTGCAATTTGCAACATGTATTTTAAGACAGTTAGCCACATGTAGCTAAACAGAGTTGATCACATGTAGCATATCATAACATTCATATAGGTCCGTCAGGTGTAAAGCTTGGCGTGTTTGGCCTATCTAACGTTTATGCCTATCCACCATGCATTATTTACGTGACCTTGTAATTGCTATCATAAGTTATTCTAGAACAATCCAAATAATTATCACTTTAAACGTAATCCTTAAAATTTGAAACCGGTTGGATAATGCATGAAACTCTTGAGTTACTCTGAAACTTCTACCGATTATCCATCCATCTGTCTGTCTGTCTGTCTGTCTACCTACCTACCTACCTATCTATCTAATATATTATTAACAATCGGCAGATGTTACAGAGGGACTCAAAAGCCGAGAGTTCCGTGCAGTTATCAAAGTGCATTGGCTCTTATGAAAGTATCAATGTACAAAGCTCTCGCCCCCTGAGTCACTCTGTAGCTAACAAATAATAATAATAATAATAATGATAATAATGATGATGATGATGATGATGATTAATAATAATAATGATGATGATAATGATGATAATTAATGATAATAGTAATAATAATAATAATGATATTAAAAATATATATACTCATGTTTTGAGTTCTTTATAAACACGCACACATATATATATATAAATACACACATACATATATAAATACACACACACACACACATACATAAGCACACAATCACAGACATACATAGATAGATAGACAGATCAACAGACAAAACCAGAGAATAAAGAATGAATATATTTTTGACGAAATCTTCCCAAAAACCTCTCCAAGACACATCGTGACTGCATCGAGAAGAAACGCGAAACAATTACACTGTTTGGATTGGAAATTCTTATTTATTGTAAGACAATGGTAAACAATATGTTTTTAATAAAAGATTTCTTCATTGTATTTACCAAAATAATATTACAAAATAATGGTAATATAACCCCCACCCACTCAACCTCCTCCCCCCGCTTATATTCCCCCTCCCTCCCATATACACGAGTCGTCGTCACCTTCTACTTCTACTTCTTCTTCTTCATCATCATCACCGTCACCATCATCATCATCATCATTACCATCGCCACCATCACCAATATCATCATCATCATCAAAATCACCACCACTGTCTTCTTCTTCTTCTTCTTCTTCTTCTTCTTCTTCTTCTTCTTCTTCTTCGTCTTCTTCTTCGTCTTCTTCTTCTTCGTCTTCTTCGTCATTCTTCATTCTTCGGGCTTCGAATGAAGGGCAAATGAAATATATTAAATATATTCTAGACACGTTACATATGCGTGTGTCTGCGAGCGTGTATAAATATGATATATGCACTTATATATATATATATATATATATATATATATATATATATATATATATATATATATATATATATATATATATATATATATATATATGTATGTATATATATATATATATATTTACATATGTATACATAAATATATGCACCTTTTTTTCTCAAAGCCAAAGTCAAGGAATTTCAAGACCTGGCGATTGGCATGTGGTGTTGATGTTTTTTTGGGGGATGACAAAGTTCTCCTTGATTTTCTGGGACGTGGCTGTAACGCAAAACAGTAAGTGGCACATAGAGAAACCATTTATAAGGGAAAGCGCGTAAACATTTGCGAACGATCCACATTTAGCTCACAGCAGTGAGCAATCAGACACATCTTCGGTAACATATCAAGCAACAGGCACCGAACAGTCTAAATACGGTACACACCAACATTCATCTGTACAACGGAAGACGATCTTTATTGGTAGTTCTTTGATGATACAGACGTGGTTTGAAGGGGTTGGGAAGAGTTGGTAGTGTGGTGCGCACCCGGAACATTTTCAAAGAGTATTTGGAAGCCGGGTTCAACGAGGGCACAAATACATCGCTTGTGGTGGAGAATATGTTGAATACAGGAGAAGCGATACTCTCTCAACACGACCAAGTTGAACTACCAACACCACTTAAAGAGTTATGCTCATTTTGCGTTACTTTCGGTAGAACCGTCGTCTGTGAGTATACTCTTCTACTCTTTTCCTTGTTTCAGCCATTTGACTGTGGCCATGCTGGAACACCGCCTTTAGTCGAGCAAATCGACTCCAGGACTTATTCTTTGTAAGCCTAGTACTTATTCTATCGGTCTATTTTGCCGAACCGCTATATATATATATATATATATTTATGAATATACACCTAGTGTGAACGTTCACCTACATTCTATTTTATTCGGTTGGATATATTGAGGCAAGCAGCAAAATTGTTTGACATAACAATGAACCAGCATACGTATATAAGTAAGTATGGAAAACTGTAAGTAAGTATGGAAAACTGTATTGGTGATGGTGATGACGATGACGGCGATGACGAACTTAGTAATGACAGTGATGATGATGATGATGATGATGATGATGGTAGTGAAGGCAATGATGATGATGATGATGATGATGATGATGGTGATGGTAGTGATGGTGGTAAGTAACATAGTAATTTGAACGCCGAATATGTCTTGTGTGCTTGAGTAGGTAATTCGTTTGAATGAAGCGATGATTTTTGTAAAAAAAAAGAAAGAGTAAAACCAAAAAAAAAAAGACACCATAAAGTAAAGTTGCAACTCCGTGTGTGTGTGTGTGTGTATGTGTGTGTGTGTGTGTGTGTGTTGCATCTCTTAGAATGCGGTAGAATTTTATCAGCGTAGAACTGAACGAGTATTCTAAGAATCTCATCGTGTAGATCGCCTTAAAACATATCGCGCAACAGAAAATGTGAATAGGTTTCGAGTTTATTCGGTTGTTCTGAAGATTCTGCAAAAAGACACACACGCACACAAACACAAAGACACACACACAGACCCATACACATACACAACTCCCCGCTCCCCCACCCACAAACTCACACAGACACACACGCACTCAGAAATACACACACACACGGAGTCATACGCATGCAAAAACTTGGATATTCCATACATCGTATATATGTATATTCAACCTCTCTCCCTCTCTCTCTCTCTCTCTCTCTCTCTCTCTCTCTATATATATATATATATATATATATATATATATATATATATATATATATATATATATATATATATACATATATATAGGTATGTGCATATATATATGTATTTATGTGTATATATATATATATTTAGATATGTATATATATATATATATATTTACACACGCGCATATATATATATATATTTTCCCACATACACACAAAGATCTCTGAGTGTCTGTTACTGTGTGCATGTATGTATGTGTGTGTGTGTGTGCGCGCGCGCGTATGTGTGAGTGTGTGTCTGTGTATTTGTTTGAGCATCCAAACACACACACACACACACACACATATACACACACACACACAACTCACACACACATATAGAAATATGTACACTACGCACGAATGTATAGACTTATGATTGTATACACATGCTTCTATATAATGATATAATTATGTATTTATGCCTCCGTGTATACACACACACACACAAACACACACTAGCACCCACCCACACGCACACACACACATATATATATATATATATGTACACACAAACATACAGAGGTGTGTGTCTATTTGTGACGAATACATACGTATATATGCATGTATATATACGTGCTTATGTGTGCGCATATCTACTTGTAACCATATATATAAATATGCTTATATATATATATATATATATATATATGTGTGTGTATATGTAGGCGCGTATATATGTGTGTGTGTGTGTGTGTGTATGTAGGCGCGTATATATGTGTGTGTGTGTGTGTGTTTGTGTGTGCACATATATATATATATTTGTATTTGACATGTATATATTTAGAATTGGATACAATATTTTAATTCTCAGTTGGCCTGAATCTCACTTAAATCACCAAAGCTCAGAGGCATGAGCGTTCCATATGCTTTACCTCCCCCACACACTAATATTCATATACACAGACACACACACACACACATACGCAGACTCACACACACACACATACACACAAAATCACACACACTGAGACCAACGTATATATGTACGCTGGTACACTTGAATTTAACCATAGCATATATATCTAAAATATAAAATGTATGATATATATATATATATATATATATATATGTATATGCATATATATATACTCACATCTATGTATATAGTCACACGTTTTCATGTAGATGCATATCCTCTATGTACATGTATGTAGGTATGTATGTATAACACTTACATACGTACACACACATATACATCAACATCCATCCATTTATCCATCTACCCATACATACATGCATACATATATAAATGTATATACACACATATGTACATATATATATATATATATATATATATATATATATATATATGTATGTATGTATGTATGTATGTATGTATGTATGTATATGTCAAAAGTACTGGGGTCCATTCATTCTACCAAAATGTCTAAGGCAGTGATCCAGCATGGCCGCAGTCTAATGACTGAAACAAGTTAAAGATAAATGATAAAAGAAATATATATATATATATATATACACATGTATATATGTATATATATATATATATATATATATATATATATATATATATATATATATATATATATACATATATATATATGTATATATACATATATACATATATATATATATACATGGTGTAGGGTTGGCTACGGGCACAGGCTTTGTAAGAAGTTTGCTTTCGAAGCACACAATTACGGGTTCAGTCCCACAGCGTGGCACCTTGGGTAAGAGTCTTCTAGTATCGTCTCCGACCGACCAAAGCCTTGTGAGTGGATTTGGTTGATGGAAACTGAAAGAAGCCCGTCGCATACACACACACACACACACACACACACACGCATACGCATGCACACACATATACGTGCATGTATGTGTGCGTGTGCATTTATGTCCGTGTTTAACAACCGGTGTTGGTGTGTTTACAATTCCGTTAATTAGCGACTCAGCAAAAGTAACTTAGACAAGAAGTATCAGAACTCAAAAAAAAAAAAAAAATACTGGGCTTGATTCGTTCGTCTGCAAGGAGTTGCCCCAGCATGGCCGCAGTCTAATTACTGGAACATGTAAAAGACAAACGATAAAAAAATATCTACGTATCTATGTATGTATACAATTTTATACACAATTACACAGAGGTAACTCAGGTTTAACCGTCTGAGCAGACGTATTCTCAAAGGCATTCCTGCCGTGACCATCCCTATCAATCTCCTTTCCAAGTTGTAGGAAACCCAAGAGAATATTATGCAATATGGTTACTAAGATAATATGTAACTAAAGAGTAATTTAATTATTATTTCTAGCATATCTGGCGACCACTTGATAGCTTCCATGTTAGCACATCCGTGATTACTGGTTTGGAGTTTATATATATTCATATACCAGTGCATGTATGTATATGTTTGTCTTTTTGCGTAATTGTTGTGTACGGGTGTATATAAAGTGATCGAAATGCCTTTGAAGTTCACTGTGTATTTAACAATGTAATAAACGCTTGCATTTTACATTAAATAACAGACAAACAAAGCGACCACTTTGAAGTCGCTGGTGGATTAATTTCTCTTGTGTTTTTACCGAATTTACATGAATGTGCTTGTGTGTGTGTGTGTGTGTGTGTGTGCTTGTGCATGTGTGTGTGATATATAATAAAAATATTATATATATATACATGTATGCAGATATACATGTATCAATATATATATTGATACATGTATGCAGTTATACATGTATATATATATATATATATATATATATTTATGTGGAGAATGGACCAACAAATACAAGCCTATCATTTACCTATATATATATATATATATATATATACATATATATATATATGTATACATATATATATATATATATATATATATATATATATATATATATATATATACATATATATACGTATATATATATATGTACATATATATATATATATATATATATATATATACGTATATATATATATGTACATATATATATATATATATATATATATATATATATATATATATATATCAATTAAATATATATGTATATACATACATACACACACACACACAGATATATATATGTATATACTTGTAAACATACCTATACATATGTGTATACATGTGTATATATTTCGATATGCTTCCATACTTAAAAACATACCTAAATTCACATTCACACACACAAACCCACGCGCACGCACACACGCGCACACACACACACACACACACACACACACACACACACGCACACATATATACACATATATATATATATATATGTACATGCATATACATGCATGTCCATATGGGCACATCTGTAAAACTCAAAATATAAGTCGTAGTCTCTCCGGCTGTAAATGCGGAGACAGCAGTGAAAGAAATATTTAAAAGAATCTGGTTTTACTTAAAATTTCTATAAAGCGAAAATGAGGTTTTTGTAAATGAGTGAAATGTATTTGACTTAAGTGTGTGAAGAGTTTGGTTTAAAATGTGCTTCTGTGAGATGAAGTACGTGGGCCAGCGCGCGCGCGTGTGTGTGTGGGTGCGTTAAATTGCTCGAATGTCGCTCTTTGACAGTTCCATTTCAGATGATCAATTAGAGTCTTGCAGATAAATTGAGACCAGTTTTAAGCAGTTGACGTAGTGGGTTTAGCATTTCATTTTTTTGACAAACCTTGCTTGCTTGAAAATCTAATTCCCATCTTTATTTCTCAGGTAAATAGCGAAATGATTCGACAACAGAAAGTTATAGAACAACAGAATGGTTCCACCATTCTTGTTTTGGTGTGCGCCGCGCACACTGCAAATAAAAATCGTTAAGTTGACGAAACTTCCAAAAGCAACAGTTTATCGTGTGTATAAACAATTTAAAGAAGAGAGGAAGATTGACTGAAAAGAACACAAGACTCGAAGTGATTCCAAGTGTAATCCAAAGTTTCTCTCTGGCCTCAAACGCTTGATTGGAGCTAACCCATCCCCATCCACGACAATTCTTGCAAAGAAACGCAATGTGTCCCTTTCCAGGGTGTCCAGAGCTGAGAACAAGAACCTTGGCATGATAAACTATGTTCGACGACGCCGTCACCTCTTAACAGCCAAAACCAAAACAATCAGAACTGAGAGATGCCCAAAGCTTCTGTCATTCATCAAGCATCAAGGTGCAGGAAAAGCTCTCTTGTTTTTTGGACGAGAAGTTCTCTGTGGACGCTCAGGTAAATCGCAGAAATTCTCGAGTGATTGCATACAACCAGTCTGATGTCACACCGCCACCCTGTGTTTGAGACAAAGAATCCTGCCTCTGTGAAGGTTTTTGAAACCGTGGCGAGTGATGGAAGTGTCACGGATCCACACTTCATTAAGTCTGGCATGAAGATCGGCGCAAAGGAATATCTGGACATTCTGAAGAACTCCCGTACCTTGGATGGAACAGAAATTTAGGCTTGACAATGTGGTACTTATCTAGGATTCTGCACCATGCCATGGGTCAAGAGCAACACAGGCCTTTCTTGGTGAGAAGGTGCCATTTTTTGTGAAGGCCAACATCTGGCCCAATAATAGCCCAGATCTCAACCTTCTCGATTACCTTTTATGGAGCATACTTCAAGCAAGGATCAATGCTTCACCACAATCAAGTGTCAACAGTTAGAAGACCTGCATCGTGCGTGAGACATGCAAAATCAAAAAGGCAGAGGTTGCGGCAGCTGCAAAAAAAAAAAAAATTCGTTCTCGTGTGGAGGCAGTAATTGTAATAAATGTTACACTAAAAACATACCTGACTACCATTTTAGTATTATTTTAGTATTTGTAAGCAGTTTTATGCATCGTAAAAATTGTCCCAATTTATCTGCAATTTCTCTCTCTCTCTCTCTCTCTCTCTCTCTCTCCACACACACACATATATGTATGTATGTATTATTACGGAGATGTACTTGCATAGCAAGTGACTTGTTCTGAGATGGTGTGCTGAAGAAAAAAAAAAACGATTGCAGCGTGGAAGATGCTTGCGAGCCATTTAAGAACACAAAAAAAT
>NC_142954.1:23204612-23209612 GCF_046866305.1 Octopus bimaculoides | reverse complement strand
TATATATATATATATATATCAATTAAATATATATGTATATACATACATACACACACACACACAGATATATATATGTATATACTTGTAAACATACCTATACATATGTGTATAAATGTGTATATATTTCGATATGCTTCCATACTTAAAAACATACCTAAATTCACATTCACACACACAAACCCACGCGCACGCACACACGCGCACACACACACACACACACACACACACGCACACATATATACATATATATATATATATATATATGTACATGCATATACATGCATGTCCATATGGGCACATCTGTAAAACTCAAAATATAAGTCGTAGTCTCTCCGGCTGTAAATGCGGAGACAGCAGTGAAAGAAATATTTAAAAGAATCTGGTTTTACTTAAAATTTCTATAAAGCGAAAATGAGGTTTTTGTAAATGAGTGAAATGTATTTGACTTAAGTGTGTGAAGAGTTTGGTTTAAAATGTGCTTCTGTGAGATGAAGTACGTGGGCCAGCGCGCGCGCGTGTGTGTGTGGGTGCGTTAAATTGCTCGAATGTCGCTCTTTGACAGTTCCATTTCAGATGATCAATTAGAGTCTTGCAGATAAATTGAGACCAGTTTTAAGCAGTTGACGTAGTGGGTTTAGCATTTCATTTTTTTGACAAACCTTGCTTGCTTGAAAATCTAATTCCCATCTTTATTTCTCAGGTAAATAGCGAAATGATTCGACAACAGAAAGTTATAGAACAACAGAATGGTTCCACCATTCTTGTTTTGGTGTGCGCCGCGCACACTGCAAATAAAAATCGTTAAGTTGACGAAACTTCCAAAAGCAACAGTTTATCGTGTGTATAAACAATTTAAAGAAGAGAGGAAGATTGACTGAAAAGAACACAAGACTCGAAGTGATTCCAAGTGTAATCCAAAGTTTCTCTCTGGCCTCAAACGCTTGATTGGAGCTAACCCATCCCCATCCACGACAATTCTTGCAAAGAAACGCAATGTGTCCCTTTCCAGGGTGTCCAGAGCTGAGAACAAGAACCTTGGCATGATAAACTATGTTCGACGACGCCGTCACCTCTTAACAGCCAAAACCAAAACAATCAGAACTGAGAGATGCCCAAAGCTTCTGTCATTCATCAAGCATCAAGGTGCAGGAAAAGCTCTCTTGTTTTTTGGACGAGAAGTTCTCTGTGGACGCTCAGGTAAATCGCAGAAATTCTCGAGTGATTGCATACAACCAGTCTGATGTCACACCGCCACCCTGTGTTTGAGACAAAGAATCCTGCCTCTGTGAAGGTTTTTGAAACCGTGGCGAGTGATGGAAGTGTCACGGATCCACACTTCATTAAGTCTGGCATGAAGATCGGCGCAAAGGAATATCTGGACATTCTGAAGAACTCCCGTACCTTGGATGGAACAGAAATTTAGGCTTGACAATGTGGTACTTATCTAGGATTCTGCACCATGCCATGGGTCAAGAGCAACACAGGCCTTTCTTGGTGAGAAGGTGCCATTTTTTGTGAAGGCCAACATCTGGCCCAATAATAGCCCAGATCTCAACCTTCTCGATTACCTTTTATGGAGCATACTTCAAGCAAGGATCAATGCTTCACCACAATCAAGTGTCAACAGTTAGAAGACCTGCATCGTGCGTGAGACATGCAAAATCAAAAAGGCAGAGGTTGCGGCAGCTGCAAAAAAAAAAAAAATTCGTTCTCGTGTGGAGGCAGTAATTGTAATAAATGTTACACTAAAAACATACCTGACTACCATTTTAGTATTATTTTAGTATTTGTAAGCAGTTTTATGCATCGTAAAAATTGTCCCAATTTATCTGCAATTTCTCTCTCTCTCTCTCTCTCTCTCTCTCTCTCCACACACACACATATATGTATGTATGTATTATTACGGAGATGTACTTGCATAGCAAGTGACTTGTTCTGAGATGGTGTGCTGAAGAAAAAAAAAAACGATTGCAGCGTGGAAGATGCTTGCGAGCCATTTAAGAACACAAAAAAATTGTTAGTTGCACTTCAACATTTAAATTTAATTTGTGTCAAAATATCCTCGTCGCTTTGAAACCGCGACCTGTTCACTGACAAAACTTGATGCAGCACGAAGTTATATATATATATATATATATATATATATGTGTGTGTGTGTGTGTGTGTGTGTATATATATATATATATATATATATATATATATATATATATATATATATGTGTGTGTGTGTGTGTGTGTGTGTGTGTGTATATATATATATATGTGTGTGTGTGTGTGTGTGTGTGTGTGTATATATATATATATATATATGGGACTGCCATGTTGGCTTGGCGATGACTATTAATTTCCAGTACCGCTGTCGTAGTCTCCTTTAGAGAGACTTAGAAATATTAATAACTCTATATATATATATATATACATATGTATATATATACATATGTATATATCAGTGGCGTGCGGTAACTTCCGGGTTTGGGCATGCAATGAATTTCTCCCTCCCCCCGGCAATTTTTCAGTAAAAGAATTTTCGTACTCCTACGATTTACATATGGAGGATTCTGAATATGCAATCACCCCACTATGACCTAGAATAAGCAGGGAATAAAAAATGGCTCTGTAGACATGAGCCTGAAATAAGTGTATTGTTTGTATTTTTCTCTCTCTTCGAAACGTCAGTACTTTCCCATCCTCACTCTCCCTTAAAAAAGTCTAAACATCATAAGTGAAATGTAATAAAGATGAAATTGGATTCTGTTAATATTTTTGCATATTCGGAATCTCTGTTAAAGATAGGAATCCGAAAAAAAATTTCACAAAATTTCGTTTTTCAAAGACGTGCGATTCTGCATTAGCCCCTATACCTATTGGTTCAGCTCAATCAATTTCAAATGATTTAATAAAGAGAACACATTTAGTTACATTTATGGCCATGGTTTTAGATAGTTACGCTCTGGAAGACAAGTCAGGTGCTTTATCATGCTACTTGTCAATTCCGGGAAAATTATTGATACTCAAGCAGACTGTTCTGAGACTTGCTGAACTCCGTATATTAAAAGACTACGTCTCACGCACACATTGAAAATACACACATATACATGAATACACACACAATGAAAGACAGCGAAAATTCAACATTGTAAATACCCCCCCTCCCCCCCCCCCAAAAAAAAACTGTTGTGGCAGAAGTCAACATCTCTGAGATTGAAACAAGACACTTATTTACTAACATCACTAAAACCGATAAATCGTTCTTTCGTCACACACTCTTCTGTAACATAACGTAAAACTGTTGACGGTTGTGAATATGCTGAGACATCAGATGTCTCATGAACAAGAATAGAAACAAACTTAGCTTGCTCAATTTCCTTTTGCATCCCATTCAACATAACTTTATGAATTGCATCGATCAAGTCATTTTGAATTCTGTTTGACAGACCGGTGAAGATAGAAGATGTATCTAGAACATACGTCTAAGCATCTGAGTAAATTGTAAGTCATTTCAGCAAAACGGAAAAAATTAACGTTAGTCAAATTAATTTAAGATTAATTAGCTACTTCTGAAATAAGAAATATAACATAAATAATATTTTTTTTTTTCAGAACACTCCAAAAATATAATAGTGCAAACATGCTTTGGATAAAAAAACAATTCAAACTTACCGCCAGGTTAATTCCGACATTTCAACTGGCTGATTCAAGAATTATGGGATTGCTTTTGTTCGGGTCAGAAAGTGGAACGAGGTTAGCAAGAATTGTATATTAACAAAGAGGGAGAGGGAGAGGGGGTGTCTGGCACGTGCGTCTTCTCAAAGCAGACGATCTTAAAGCAGACGATCTCGAAGCAGACGATTTCAAAGCAGACGATTTCAAAGCAGACGATCTCAGAGCAGACGATCTCGAAGCAGACGATCTCGAAGAAGACGACCGATTCACTGAGAGAGTGGGAAGGGGAGGGTAGAGTATTTCGAAAACACCTGGACAGAGTTTCTTTGAAAAAAAAAAAAATATTTTATCTAATTTTCCGATGATATTTATAAAAAAATCACAGGACATGCAGTAGAATTAGCACTTTAACTGCTATTTCTAAATTTCGGTATGTGGTGAAGCAACTGTTGCTGATCTCTTAATTATGTGTGTGTATATATATATATATATATATATATATATATATATATATATATATACATACATGCATATGTGCATATATATATATATGTATACATACATACATATATATACATAGCTATATATGTATATATGTATATATACAAACACACACACACACACACACACATATATATATATATATATACATACACATGTATATATATATATATAATTACTGGTGTGTCGGGGAGTTGGCGCACGAGGAAGGTATGTATGTATGTATGCGGTTGACTTTGGTTTGTGTAATTACATGTAAATATGCTTGCAAGTGCGTTTGTGTTTGTGTGCGTGATCGTGTGTGTGTGTGTGTGTGTGTGTGTGTGTGTGTGTGTGTGTGTGTGTGTGTGTGTGTGTGTGTGTGTGCGTGTATGAATGTGTTCTCGTGATTTAGCATACGTTTATGCGGCTCTGATAACATTAATGTTAATTGACGAGTATACCAGTGATAATAAAACGCGCTGTGTTATACACAACCACTCACTCACTCAAGACACACACACACACGCACACGCACTCACACACACACACACACACACGCACACGCACTCACACACACACACACACACACACACAGAGTGTGGTGAGTGTATATCCAATACTCATTCATCAGCAATTTCATCAAACATCAAAAGGAATATTTTATGGTTCCAACACTGAAATATTTTACAAAATATATTTAAACAGACACTTACATACCGTAACAGGCACACACACACAGACTCTTTCTCTCTCACACACACACATGTGCACACACAAACGTATAATGTAAGGATGTATATTTATGTATAGTATATATGTATATATATATGTACATATGTATATATATACGTATA
>NC_142954.1:23177112-23189612 GCF_046866305.1 Octopus bimaculoides | reverse complement strand
CGGACAGTGGTTCTCGAAATGTGTAACCTATGGATCCCTTTGATTATTATTTCATTCTGGTGGACCCCCGTAGCTACTTAATGTTTAAAACCCAGTTTTAAAGCAAAGCTTCTTTCAAAATTCCTATTTCGTTTTTCGCACGTTCACTTGGACACGTTTCAGAGACCGGAAAACTTTTGAACAACGTAAAACGTAAGGCGGTGAGCTGGCAGAAACGGTAGCACGCCGGGCGAAATGTTTAGCGGTATTTCGTCTGATGCTACGTTCTGAGTTCAAATTCTACCGAGGTCGGTTTTGCTTTTCATCTTTTCGGGGTCCATAATTTAAGTACCAGTTATGCACTGGGGTCGATGTAATCGGCTTAATCCCTTTGTCTGTCTTTGTTTGTCCCCTCTATGTTTAGCCCCCTGTGGGCAATAAAGAAATAAGAAACGTTAGCACGCCGGGCGAAATGCTCAGCGGTATTTCGTCTGCCGTTACGTTCTGAGTTCAAATTCCGCCGAGGTCGACTTTGCCTTCCATCCTTTTGGGGTCGATAAATTAAGTACAAGTTGCGTACTGGGGTCGATCTAATCGACTGGCTCCCTCCCTACAAATTTCGGGCCCTGTGCCCTGAGTGGAAAAGAACTACGTAAAACGTTGCTATAAATACATCTAAGGCGTGGCTGTGTGGTAACAAGCTTGTTTCCCAATCACATGGCTCCGAGATCAGTCTCACTGCGTGGCACCCTAGGCAAGTGTCTTCTATCTATCTATCTATCTATCTATCTATCTATCAGACAAGCACTGATAGGCATGCATATCAATGTTTGTGTTTCATGAGTGCCACGTATGAAACTCTCGGCCCTCGAATTACCTACATCACGATGAAAGCGTGTGTGTGTGTGTGTGTGTGTGTGTTCAGATAAGAAAAGAAAAGGAGCAACAATTAACAATTAGACGTTGGTCGTTGGTATTAAATGGTCATAGTTTAAATGTAGTTAATATAACAATAACATTACAGCTGTTACAGTTTATTATTTTTGAGGAAAATTTGCATTTGTCTCGTTCCATGTAACAAATATCGTCAGAAATATATATATATAATTAACATAATATGGTAAAAATTCGATATTAATTAATATCAATTTAATACCAGGAAACTAGCACATTAAAAGAATCAGAAGGTTCTTGAAAAAATTTTTCGAGATCCTAAAAAGATTATAGTACTTGTGTATATAAGATTGACCAGTGACCGGTCTGTCAAAATGCTAGAAGAAGCTCACTTAAAAAAATTCTCAAATACGGATTCAGCGGAGCAAAAACAGGCGGGCTAGACCAGTGAAAATTGTACATACCTCGATTATCTGCAGACTATAGTTTCAAAATCAAGTCTGCAGATAATCGAGGTATGTACAATTTTCACTGGTCTCGCCCGCCTGTTTTTGCTCCGCTGAATCCGTATTTGAGAATTTTTTTAAGTGAGCTTCTAGCATTTTGACAGACCGGTCATTGGTCAATCTTATATATATATATATATATATATATATATATATATGAACACACATACATATATATGTATGTATGCATGTATATATGTGTGTGTGTTTACGTATGTATGTATGTATGTATGCATATATATATATATATATATATATATATATATATATATATATATATGTTCATGTACTGAGTATCATTTCTCAAAGTTGTATCACCAAATACACACACACACACACACACACAAATCAACACATACAAACAACACACACACATACACACTTTAGTGTGGCTTTCATGTATTATTATATCAACAAAAAAAAGTACCAAGCATTGACTGAAGAATCCCACAATACATTTAATTATAGTATCATATATTTATTTTATTTTAACAGAATAATCGTTGACAGTGAGTTTAAAGATTCGGCTAAGCTGCCTTCGTCAGACTATAAGGTTTATGAGGATTTTCTAAGCTTCTTATATATTTTTAAGCTCATCTTGTGAGTAGGTCAAAGTGGTTGCAGAGTAGATATAGTCTAAAAGTATATCTATGTGGTATATATATATATATTTATGGAGGACGACGTTTAAATCTTCTCTAGATAAGTGAAAGTGAGGTAGTGAAGTATTGAGCAAATAATAAGATTAAATCGGTTATGCCTTTATCCCTTGCCGCCATGTTTGTTATGAATATATTTACACGATTTACAGTTTTTCGGAAATAAAATGGCCATGTAATGTGTAAGGGACTGTCGTAGGAAGTTCCGCTTGACTTATCAAGGTCATGGTTTTAGCATCTATTACATAAAGATAATGTTTATTTGTTGCTGCGTCTGCCCCCGGAAGTACCAAGACACCATCGTCCTCTTCTTTCGCATTTGGTGTCGGAACGAAAATAGCTTCGCTCACGTACACACCGGTCTTGTAATAGTATTTGTCTCTTCCTTTCTCACAGACATCCTTCTTGATTAAAGCTATACTTGTGATATTATCGTGTATTGCTCTTAAGGCCACGCCATATAGAAAACAGTAAGGTTTACTTCGGTAATTTTCGTTAATCGTCGGAAAATCAAACCGAGTAAGAAATGTTTCGTTTGAAGGTCTGGAAAATGAATGAACTTTGCTTGTCTTGTTTTCAATGTTGAAAATATATCGTCTGATCTGAGCTGAAAACGGAATATTTTTTCTTTTGGCTGGATTCACCATATTCTCTACAAACATAGATTTTACAAATAACGGGTCATCGTAACCAACTGCATCTACAATAATATTTCCATTTTCATCCTCGTAGGCATTTGCGTGGTGCATGATAAAGCTGTTTTCTGTTTTCATATTTATAACCTCGCCAGTCTTCAAGTTGATTATGTTAACGTCAATCGGTTTATCTCCATACCAATCCATTCCATCGAACGGGTGCATTTCTTTCAGAAATTTTGGAATGTTCAAATACATCGGATGACAGAACAATATCCCATAATGCTCAGTCGTAGAAAAAGAATGCATGTAGGGTATTTTGTCAACGGGTACATTTGCAATGACTTCTCGCTTCTGTGCCGTATGAATTCGAATAAACTTCACTGAACTTTTCACCCAAGGAATCAAGCTCAACGTTGACAGGAATAACAAAGAGTTATTTGTACCAAATTCGGGCAGAGGGTGGGCCGTGGATATGAGGTTTAAGAAGCCAATGGATGACTTCTGGGGAACTGGCGCCTCACATGCAGAAATAGTCTGTAAAGTAGTACAATTGAATTCATACATTTTCCAGTAATCTGTGAGTGCAAAACAACCCTTGTCGTCTTGGCCGTTTGCTTTGGCCGTTTTGTAATAAGAATAGACGTTGACGTTCATGTTATCCAAACCGTTTATGATGGACTTAAATTGTTTCCATCGACTGAAAGGTGGTTCAACGCCAATAAACGTGAGATACGGAGCAATATCGTCTGTGGCGATGCTTTTATTGTAAGTCGAACTCTTTACAAACTTCGTTGAAAAAAGAGCTGTGTTATTTCCGGTTATCTTCCAGCTCGACAGTTTGGCAAAAGAATCGAACAAGTGCAGAAAATGCCTTTTGCCACTTTCAAACTGACCAAAACCATTTCGTATCTGCAATGAAATATTTAGGTGAGAGAAATGGCAGGAATATATTTCATATTTTATCTTGTATCTTTGGTTTGTTTCAGTCATTGGACTGCGGCCATGCTGGGGCACCGCCTTAAAGGGTCAAGTCGATCAAATCAACATCAGGACTTTTTTTTTTAATAAAGAGGGGAGTAGTACTTATTTCGTCGGTCACTTTGTCAGTAGTGCTAAGTAACAGGGACATAAATAAGGCAACACCGGTTGTCAAGCAGAGAAGGGATACAAACACACAAAGGGATACAAACGCACAAGGGATACAAAGATGCATACACATACACATACACACACACATACACACACACATACACACACACATACACACACATACACACGCACATGCACACACGCACGCACACACATGCATATACGACGGGCTCCTACACAGTCTCCGTCTACCAAATTCGTTCACAGGACATTGGTCAGCCTGGTGGCTTTAGTAGAAGACTCTTGTCCAATGTGCCGCGATGTGGGACCGAACCGAAAACAACGCGGTTGCAAAGCGAGGTTCTTAACCACACAACCATATTTGCGTCAAATCAACAAAGTACTATACAAATGATCGCTTAATCTGCTAGATATGGCTCCCAAATCTCCGTCAAATCACATCATAGATAGATAGATAGATAGATAGATAGATAGATAGATAGATAGATAGATAGATAGATAGATAGATTTAATATAGACACTAACCAAATTTCCTTTTAACCATTCCGGAATTTTCCGATCGAAATAAATGGGAAAGTCATTGAATTCTTTGAGATTTGTCGTATATAAAGTGCTGAAAGTGTCTGCGAGTGCACTGGAAGCGGCGGTGAGAGATGACACTGGTAGCCCACAGACTGATAACAGTAGAGAGGCAAAGAGGGTCGCTGGAACACACATTGTTGGTCCTTTCCTGAGAAATGAAAGAAAGTGAATTCGATTAGCAATGGTCATACCATATCTATCTGCCGGCTCGCCACCTGTATAATAATAATAATAACGATAATGATAGCAATAATAATGATAATAATAATAATAAGGATATGCCAATACACACAGATAGAGAAATTAAGGCCAATAGGCCAGATATAGTTGTCAGAGATCATAAAGAAAAAAAATGCTTTCTAATTGATGTATCAATACCAGCAGATGACAACGTTTCCCTAGAAGAAATGGAAAAACTTTCAAGCTACGAAGACCTGGAAATAGAGGTAACTCGAATGTGGAATCTAAAAACAGAAACAATTCCTCTCATAGAAAGCACCTTAGGTATAATAAAAAAAATATTCAGACAAATACATAACAAAAACACCAGGACTTACAAATATATATAACATACAGAAAATTGCACTACTGGGCACTGCACACATCCTACGCAAAACACTTTCAATACAGTAACCATAAGAGCATCACAGTAAACCACAGTACATACCCAAGGCAAACAGAGCTGCGCTCAGTAGTGAAGTGAAAGCACGTTATAAAAATAAAACTACTGAATAATAATAATGTAGAAAGGATTGGGATAACTCCTCTTGAAGATATAGAGTCAAAATTAAAATTAATAATAAGAAAATAGACATATATGCTTACTTTCTCGCGGTTCAAAGATCGCCCAATAATCAAAGGTGTTTGTTGAAGTTGTTATCAACACTGAAGATAGAAGTCTGCATTGACTTGCAAATATATATAGAGAGGGCTAGCGGTGCGGACGGGGGCTAGCGATGCGGAGGGGGCTAGCGGTGTGAAGAGGGCTAGCGGTGCGGACGGGGGTTAGCGGTACGGAGAGCAATGGGTATCTTCATGATAAGGATATATGCGTGTATATATGTGCTTGGATGTGGATATACTCATACAGATGTGTATGCATATATGTATGTTCGTATGTATGTATATGTATATATATATATATATATATATATATATATATATATATATATATATATATATGGGAGAATATACAAAAAATAACAACAGACGAGGACAGGTGGTGTAAATAACAAAAGTATATATCAGTATGACGCTCGGGAATACGGAAAGTCTTTGACGTTTCGAGCTACGCTCTTCAACAGAAAGAATACGGAGACAAGGAGAAAAACACGGAGAAAAAAAAATTGAATAGTGTTCAGTAAAAAAGGATGATAAAGGAGGTTTACAAAAGTGGAAAAGTTCAAAAGTTTTTTAGACGTCGTGATATATTGAAGCGATTTCCAATCAGAAGATGGGTCCAGTGTAATCTGTGGGTAGGAGAGGTGCAGCCGGAGGGTATAAAGTTCAGAATCAAACGTACGTTTTAAAGTACGTAATACATATCTTTGCGTAAATATGTGTATGTGCACGTGCGTGTGTGTGCGAGATATTTCTATAAAAAACTGTGCGAGAGATTACAAAAGAAAAGAAAGACCTGGAGATATGAAGGGAGAACATAAGGTTATAATACATAGATTTCTACGTTATTATTATTACTATTATAATTATTATTAAAGGCGGCGTGTTGGCAGAGTCGTTAGCACGCCGGGGTAAACGCTTAACGGTACTTCGCTCGTCGCTAAGTTCTGAGTTCAAATTCCGCCGAAGTCGATTTTGTTTTTCATCCTTTCGGGGTCGATAAATTAAGTACATGTTGAGTACTGAGGTCGATATAATTGAGTTACTCCTCTCCAAAATTTCAGGCCTTGTGCCTGTCGTAGAAAGGATTTTTTTCCCCCTTTTTATTACGGGTTTTGTGGGACCCCCTGGAGTCTTGCATGCACAGCGGGCACACAACCTACAGCCTACGGTTAGCCATTCTTTTCAGCTCTCTAATACTTCCCTAATTATTCTGGTCGTTCCAAGGAGGCAAACCTTTTGTAACAGTTCTACATGGAACTCTATTCCGATTTCCTTTATATTCCTCTTGATTCCTTCTGATACTGTTCCCAAAGACACAACAATAATTGGTACTGTCTTCACTTTCTTCATTTTCCATAGCCAAGCTATTTCACACTTCAGAGGATTGTATCTATCTATCTTGTCCACCACCACTAGGTACGGTCTGTTATGCTCTAGCACCTGATCTGTTTGGATTGGTTAAATCCCAGAGGATTTTGCTAATCTCCAACTCTGCCATTCTCTTCGGTTTGTGCTCATACCACATCTTGTCCCTCTCTAGCCCCCACTTTTTACACATTTCCCAATGTAGTACTTTCGCTACCTGGTCCTGTCGCCACAACGTGTAGTGGCTTTGGGCTAGTCTAAGACATTCGTTCGTGACATGGGCAATGGTTTCATCCACTCTACTGCAGATGCGGCACAGCAGAGACATTTGCTCGTTCCTAAGGTTGACCCTCCAGTTCGTGGCCAAAGGTCGGTCTTGCTGTGGACACGGTCGGCTTTATTCGAGAAGAATATGAGTCGGTTGCAGGGGCGAAAATCAAGCCGAGAAGGCGGTGGGCTTGTGACCGGGCATCTGGAGAGGCAGGTCGATGTCGTCAGAGGGCTTTGTCGGACGCTGGACCAACGGACCAGTTAAACAGCTCGGGATCTGGTTCGGTTCCTCCAGGTGGATAAGAACTAGGACGAGGTGACGAACAGGGCGGCCAGTCTTACCTAGAAATGAGCTGAGAGGAAACTGTCCTTGAAAGGTCGGGCAGAGGCGGATCTGAAATAGAAATTCTCCCAGGACATTGGAGAGTTTAGTAAGTACCCAGCCACCCAACAAAAAAAAAACCTTTCTAGGAAAACCCTTCTCCACTCCCCCATCGATCAAACAGATGACTGTGTTAACAGTCATCTCTGAAAACCAAAAGTACGTAGCTCCATTTTTTTTTTTTCATGGCTTCAATGCGTTTGATCCTAATTTTACTCAATCAGATCAGAAAAAAATTATCAACAAACTAATAAACAACAGCCGACTGCATTTTATCTTGACGTCAAAAATTCATAACTTATAATTCATAAATCTCATTTAAAATCATGAAGAGAACGTTGCAGTAGAATTATTAGAAATTCTGGTCAATGAACAGACGGTGATTTTCTCAAAATAAAAGTCACGGTATAAGACTATCATCGTCAACGAGATAAGAAAAACACAAAGCAATTACGAAGTACTTGCATAGAAAGCGACCATCATCATCATCATTCTTGTTATTAAAGCGGCGAGCTGGCAGAATCGTTGGCACTCCGGATGGAATGCTTAACGGTATTTCGCCCGACTTTGTTTTGGGTTCAAATTCCGTCTCGGTCGACTTTACCTTTCATCCTTTCAGGGTCGATAAAATAAGTACCAGTTACGCACTGGAGTCGATGTAACCGACTAGCGCCATCCCCAAAATTTTAGGACTTGTACCTTTAGTAGAAAGAGTTATTATCATTATTATTAGTAGTAGTAGTAGTAGTTTTTCAGTCTGCGTTGTCAGAGCAAAGGCCCGTGCGCTAAAACATGAGGGGACTAAAGCCGTCCGATGGGTCCGAACGGGGGAAACACGACGTGGCAACAAAACCACGATCGAGTCTTTGACGGATCTGGACGGGCGCGTGCTACATGGTTCTGAGCAGGTGTGTACGGTTGAATAAGGGTCGTTTAAGGACGTCGAACGAAATACCCATGTTTCCAGAGGTGAATTATTAAAACCCCAAAGAATTCCTCTCAACACATGGCTATGATGCTCCCCCACCACTTCTGCTTATGATCAGAGATGCACATATCGTCAGCCACTAAGAGACATGCTCAACTGGTTAAGGTCAAACAACTGACAAACAAATCTATGGTATTGAGCAGAATATTTGCTCTATCCCATCTTTTATACCAGGACAAAACAATGTACACGATAACACTTCCAATCAATTAAGATCAGAAGCCATGAGAGCCACTGCCTGGTACTGCATCAGGGCATTTTTTATTATTATTATTATTATTATTATTATCATTACCTTTGCACAGCTTCTAACGCTGGAGATGTACTACAGTGTCAGCTGTTCACTACCAGTGAACTAAGGTAACACCTCTTATTTTTCAAGCACCTTCCAGAGTATTCGAGCGGTTCCAAGCAGTGTTGTTTTCTGCAAATACTCCACCCTTATTGCAGCCCCTATTTATTCCACGTACTTCTCGAGATTTTTGCTCACTGTTCCCAGGGCTCCGACAATTATTGGTACAACTGCTACCGTTTTCATCGACCACAACTGCTTAACTTCCCAAGCTAACCTGTCATATCCCTCGACTTTTCTTTCTCCCTTATCACATACCTTGTTGTCAGCTGGGCATGCTGTGTCTATGATCCAACATAGCTTGTTTTCTTTCTCAATTAAGATTTATGTCTGGCTTCCTATTCTATAACTCATGGTCGCACTGAATCATAAAATCCCATCGGAACTTTGCATTTCTATTTTCGACGATGCCTTCAGGGTTTGTGGTCGTACCAATTTTTTTCTCTGTCAAGTCCATACTTGTTGCAAAGTGTCCAATGGACAAGCCTGGCTATATTGTCGTGGCGTCTCATATTCCTTCGGGGCTGGTGGCATACATTGGCCGGTAATATGCCATACTGTTTCACCATTTTGTCAACAGATTCTGCACTTATCACTTTCTGCTGTGTTGTCTATTCTGTATATTACGTAGTTTGTTCTTAGTGTTTGCTCTTGGATAGCACAGATTAGAGCCTCCGTTTCCGGTTTTAAATCACTTTTAGTCATCCACTGCCATCTTTTTTCTCTGTCTGTCTTATCTTCAACATCCCTATAAAATTGACCATGCATTCTTTTCTTTACCCACTTGTTTTCAGTTTTATTCGTTTTCAATTTCTTGCATGGTGCTTTATCTTTACACACACACACACACACACATATATATATATATATATATATATATATATATATATATATATATATATATATATATATATATATATATATATATATATATATATATATATTAAACAATGGGGTAAAACATTGGATATTAATTAATATCAATTTAATACCAGGTAACTAGCACATTAAAAGAATCAGGGAGATTCAGAAAAAATATCTGAGATCTCAAGGATTATTGCATATATTTATATACAGATATATACGAGTATATATACAGGAGGCCAGTAGGTGGACTGGTCATGCGCTAGAAGAAGATCACATGTCATGTGTCTCCTAAGACCGAATGACATGTGATCTTCTTCTAGCGCATGACCAGTCCACCTACTGGCCTCCTGTATATATCTTTATATATATATATATATATATATATATATATATATATATATATATATATATATATTGGCTGTGTTTTCCAAAATGGAGACGAACACCTTTCTCTATGTGATCGGCTTGAAAAATTGTCAAGAGACTAGGATATTTTCTTACTTTTCTTAAGATGAAACCAATGGTAGCCTTAGTTCACAAATAAAGAAACTCTATCCACCAATGCGGTATTGAGCACTCATTTTTATCGTTCGACATTTACGTGTGCGTGTGTGTCTGTGTTTGCGTGTGCGTGTGTGAACAAGCGTCTGAAACGTTTCCAGTTTAATCTTCTGACTGTCCTTGATAGTTTAATGGCAGAGCACGTGAAGAGATATGACTCAACTTCCCTTTCTCAGTCGACTGGGCACCCCACCGTACCCTGCCTATCTGACCAGCTTCAAACATTCTATGGGAAATATCACAGACGACACAAATGGTTTTCGCTCTTCTGCGATAAAAAACAATTCGTCTTCATGTAGGTCTGTATGTCTGTACACTGATAAACACATTGTTTCCGACTGTCTACTTTAAGGTCACAATACATATGTGTGTGTGTGTGTGTGGAGGCGAAATGGCCCGGTGGTTAGGGCAGCGGACTCGCGGTTTCGATTCCCAGACCGGGCGTTGTGTGTGTTTATTGAGCGAAAACACCTAAGCTCCACGAGGCTCCGGCAGGGAATGGTAGCGACCCCTGTTGTACTCTTTCGCCCCAACTTTCTCTCACTCTTTCTTCCTATTTCTTGAGTAAATAGACTGGCATCTGATTTATGCTTTCTTGGTGTATGATATCCACAAATGCTGTTCTTTCTGTTGGTGCCGTGATGCATAATAGGCAGTACGGATGTAGTATCCTTATAATCATCCCTTTAAGTGATTAATATATCTTCTAATTAACTTATGTATATAATCTAAAGTAGCTCTCTGAAAGCGATCCGCGTAATAACAATATGAAACCCTAACGTTTTGATATCACTTTTTTTGTGGCTGTTCAATGTAGAACAAATGTTACATTTTAACCCCGGGAAAACATATTTTCCCGCTGGTTAACGACACACACTCTGTGTCTGTTCTTCTGCGGGTAAGGGAGCGATCCACGCCCACTCCAGCATGGCAAAACCAGTAGAGCTGGCCAGATTTCTAGGTAATTTCTTGTCCTCAGTACTGGATGTTTGCCTGCTAGACATGGCAGCTATCCGGCAGCTATCAAAATAAACAGTGCATGATCTCACAGGTGGGGCCCAGTTAGAATTTTCTTCGGGTTGAGTAGCCCATCCCGCTCAAAAGGTCTCTGAATAAGGGTTGTTTAAGGATGTTGAACGAAACACCCATGTTTCCAAAGGTGAATTATTCAAACCCCAAAGAATTCCTCTCAACACATGGCTATGATGCTCCCCCATCACTCCTGCTTTTAATCAGAGATGCACGTATCGTCTGCCACTAAATAACATTGCTCAACTGGTTAAGGTCAAACAACTGACAAGCAAATCTGTGGTATTGAGCAGAATATTTGCTGTTAGTTTATCTTTTATACCAAGACAAAAAATGTACATTATAACATTTCCAATCTGTTACGGTCAGAAGCCATGAGTGCCAGTGCCTGGTACTGCATCCGGGCTATTATTATTATTGTTGTTGTTGTTATAAAACCACAAAAAGCATTGTGAAATTTTCCTGGTCGAATATTAATTTATTTCGCCGACCTCGACAGAGTTTGAACTCAGAACATAAAGACAGACGAAATACCGCTGAGCGAAATGCTTAGCAATATTTCGTCTGTCTTTATGTTCTGAGTTCAAATTCCGCCGAGGTCGACTTTGCCTTTCATCCTTTCGGGGGTCGATGAATTAAGTACCAGTTGCGTACTGGAGTCGATCTAATCGACTGACTCCCTCTCCAAAAATTTCGGGCCTTGTGCCTGGAGTAGAAAAAATATCAAACGTGCAGTATTAAGAAAGAATTAGGCTAAGGGAAATCACTCGTCACTCTTCAAAACATTTGCACGAGTGATTTCCCTTGTAATTCAGATATATTTCGTTTTTTTGGTAATTCGTTTAACAGATGTTACGAGATGAATGGTCAGGCATATTTCTGGGGACGCAGACGGTTTCGGGAAGCCATTTAATGGACTTTGCTGCGCCTATAACTCTAAGCCCAGTCAAAGCTTCGCAGGACGAAGGCCCCACAAAATTTCGACAACTTCTTTATTTTTCCTCGCAACGTACCAGAAAGCACGTTCTGCTGAGCGACAATTCTTCCAGCTTTACGTTCTGAGTCCAAATTCTTCCGAGGTTAACTCTACCTTCTTATTACGGGGTCCATAGAAAATGTAACGGATGAGCAGTGGGGTCGATCTAATTGCCTGCAAGCTTCTCAACCACACAACTTGTTGAATGTCCTTCCTCGGTCGCAACCCCATGTCATTTGTCCCCCGTTCCCAAATCTTCACAAACACCTTTATCGTAGAGAATTCCATTCATGATTTTAGAATTTCCTAGCATATCCTCACATGGTTTTCTGCAACCAAACTCTAAACCAGTTCCCTAGGCCGTTCCTCTAAGATTTGGCAGTTTCGCACAATGGTAATGATAGAGTAAGCACCAGACTTAAAAGTCAGTTCGGAGATCAATTTCGTTCGCTGAATGCTTCAGGACAGAGCTCCAGTATGGCCACACTCCAATGGCTGA
>NC_142954.1:23149612-23172112 GCF_046866305.1 Octopus bimaculoides | reverse complement strand
TTTGTATCTCAAGCTGAAATCTTTGAAAATGGTTTACAAGGGAATTTGAAAGAGATATACAAAAAGAAACAAACAAAAAATGAAATTGATAAATAATTGACAAATTTGGTTAGAAAAACTTGACGTTGTCAGCAAACGCACTCATTCACGCCGATATACAAAACCATGGAACAGGGTAGAAGGACAAATTTTAGTTCTAAACAAAGAACAAAAGAAATTACGGTGGGGTGAGAGTTAAATCTTTCATAAAATAAAATTTCACTCAATTTTACTTTAAGGTTTTTCCTTTGTTTTGTTTGGTTTTTTTTAGTAACATTGGTCAAAATGGATAAGCTTTTTTTTTTTGTTTTATGTAAAAACAAAAATCTTTCATCTGACTTTCGTTAGCAAAACAAGAATTAAAAGAATATGATGCAAAATATTCTTAAAAATAAAAGGAATCAAAGACTGCATGCAAAAACCTAAATTCTTGAACTATCTAAACATACATATGCATGTATATATGTATATACATACACACACGTGTATGTATATATATATATATATATATGCACACACGTTTGTAAATATATATATATATATATATATATACACACACACACTTATGTATGTGTGTGTGTGTGTATTCAAAGAGATGGGAGACAGATTCCTTCCTCCAAACCAATACTTATGATTCCCAGACCAATTTCTTTGTTTGCCATTCTTTTTTCTTTCCAAAGAATGTATTATTTGAAACACAAAAAAAATCTACCTTGATAATAAAATATTAACTTTGGAGTGAGCAGGTGAGTTGCTTGCCTGCAGGAATAGATGTCAAAATAAAATGCTTTGAGACAGACGGGTGCCATGTTAGAGGCTTTGCTCTTTTTTTCTTTGAGGGAGAAGGGTTCTTTTGCTCCTTTTTGGTAACGGAACTGGTAAAGCCAGTTTATAAAAGCAGCAACAGCAGTAGAATTCTAGAAATGTAATTCAGAGAAATAACAGAATTAGAAAGAAAGAAAAAAAGGGAGGGAGAGAGGGGGGTAGCTTTGGATCTTAAGCCCACAAGATGGTAAGGAACAAGAGGGAGAGTTTTTATGTAGAAGAGGTTGAGTGTGAGCAAGGCAAAAATATTTCTGCTGCCTGTTACGAATAATTCTTTCAGAAGACAGGAAAAAAACAGTGGAATTACTGAGGTTGAATAAATGGAGAGAGAAGTTGGAACTTATGACATGCATTCATACATACAGAGGAATCCAGAAATGGAAGGAGGTTAAATCAAAAATATAGGAACTTCGAGACATTCTTGAATGGAATTTGGGTGGGAGGGGGGTTCTTACTAGCAATGGAGGAAAGAAGAATTAGTAATTTTGTTTTTTAATTATTATATTTCATTTTTACTTTTATTTTTATTCTCCCTTTCTCTTTCGGTAAATGCAAATTCTAACCTAAGGAAGAAAGAGAATGAAGATTTTTACAAGGGCTATTTTTTGTTTTTACCACAAGACACACCACAGCATGCAACAATTTCAATATTTTGAACATTTTATATATATATATATATATCTATATATATATATATATATATATATATAATATTATATAATATTATGTATGTTTACGTATGTATGTTTATATATATATATATATATATTGATAGATTGATAAGGTTATGTTGTTGAGCAATTGGTTTAGTTTTATTTCAACTTTACAGAAAAATTAGTGACTAACTTTGAACTTCAGGGGTTTTTTTTTCTTTTTTTTAGATAGAAAAAATATTAAATTCTTACAGAAAATAATATCCAAGAGACGGTGGGAAAAACAAAAAGACAAGCAGAACAAGAATTGAAAAATGTAGGGGTTTTTTTGAGAAGCTTTCATTTTTAGGCCCCCGTAGAACCATAAAGAAATAGACATAGATTTCACACACACATAAATATATATATATCATATATATACACCTCTGTCCAGCATGAAATATGTGAGGGTTGATTCAAAAAAATATATATTTGAAAAATTAAATTAAATCTTCTGATGGAATATAAAGAGTGGGTGGGTGGGTGGGAGGGTTACCAATACAAGGAAGATCTTTAGTTTTTGAAATTTTAATGCTTGAGAAATGAAAGAAAATAGACAAAGATGGGAAAATGACTCGAGAGAAACACATTGGATTTCTTCTGTATATAATAAATGCTTTTGTTTTTTTTTATGGGGGGAGGGGAGTTTTTTTTTTCTTTTATGTATTTATCCCCTTTTTTTTCCTAATTTTTCTCCTATTCTCTCCTCGCCACCACACCATGCTGCTCCTACAATTAATTCCATTTAAACAGATTTGGGTTTTTGTTGTTGCGGGACGCTAAAGAACTTTTGGGTCCCTGTGTGTACATACGTAACATGTATGAATATACACACGCATCTGGATGTGTACTATATATATACATATATATATATATATATACACACATGTGTATGTGTATACATATATACACAATCCATCTGTAAGAATTGAACACATGAAGGATGTAAACAACTCAATATGGATGACGGGACAAAGAGAGGATAAAAACGGAGGGGGGGGGGGTGAGAAGAAAGGTAAAGGAGAAGGAAGGAAACCTGTTTATAGACACAAATTTTCCTGATCCACATTAAAATAAAATCTGTTAGTGCCATTAAGGAAAATTGAGACAGCGAGAGAGACAGACAGAATCAAACCCCATAAAATATTTCAGCTATTATTATTACTACTAATTGTATTATCATTATTATAAAATAGAAGTGCTAGAGTTAATTTTGATTGTTCCCTCCGAAATGTTGAGCCTTTGAGCCTCAATTAGAAATGTTTATTATTGTTGTTAAATTAATGTGTTAATTATTTGTAAGAGGACGAAGAGGAAAAATAGGAAGATGTTGGACCTCTTCGTTTTATTCTGCTTCGACCCCTCTGCAAAAAACAAAATAAAAATTTGGCAGTTCAAAAGAAAGAATTAGAAAAACAGAAACTCAATCAAGCCTTTTAGTTAATTATTGCTCAACGAGTAAGCAACAGATACATCATATCTCGTTAATTAATACTTTATTTGAAAGCTTATTCTTGGTTTTTGCATGTTTGTTTGGGTTTTTTTTGGTTGTTTTTTTTATACCATTTTTTTTTTCATTTGTCTGGCAGTGCTGGGAAGAGGAGGAAATGCAGATGAGGAAAGAGTGAAAGGAGATTACATATGGAGAGAGAGAGAGAGAGAGAGTGAGAAAGAAAGAGAAGATGTAAGGGGTTTGAAGAAATGATTACAAGGATCAAATGCAAATTTTACAGCAGCACATCAGTGTATTTATTTATTTTTCTTCCTAATTAACCATTTGAAAAAGGCGAAGGGGGAGGTGTGTGTGTGTGTGCGTGTACGATATATATATATATATATACACACACATATATATATATACACATATATATGTATATATAAATACACACATATATATATACACACACACATATATACATATATATATATATATATATATATATGTGTGTGTGTGTTGTGTACGCACACATTTAAATGCATATATGTATACATATACATCACACACACACACACACATGTACAGTGTCACATAAACTTTAGCAAGATTCAGGGACCAAAACAGACGGTGCCAACAAAAGAGAGGCTGGGAACACAAAACAAAAAGAAAAAAAAAATTAAAATATACAAGAGCAATTATCATTATTATTATTATTATCATCATCATTATTATTTAGACAAAGCTAAATAAAATTTTAAAAAATTGGAAATCATTTTAATTTTTTTTTTTTGAGGGGAGGGGCTCTTTTTTTTTTGATTTTTTAATGTTTTTCGTGTTGCTGTAGTTGCTTTGTTCATTTTTTTTAATCATTATTATTATTATTTGTTTTGTTGAAATGTGTTGGTACTTTATTCATTTTTTTTTTCTCTTCTTTTTCTCACACTAACTTCTATTAATGTGAAGCAGTGACAAGCCAGTCACATACAATTCCAAAACCATCATTATTATTATTATTATTATTATCATTACCAATATTATTTTGCTGAGATGTTATTCGTATTATTATTATTATTATAAGAGATTTTCTTTGTGGCTTTTGTTTAGTGTTTTTTTTTTCTGTTGTTATTGTTGTTTTGTTTTGTTTTGTTTTTCAAATCCTCTAATTCATTTAGTTTTCACTAATTCTTTGGCCCTCTCCTTAGGCGGCCACTTCAGTCGCAGCTGGAGTGATCTCCGTTGCTGGGGTACCTTTCTTCAGGTCGTCTTCCTCTTCCACCTTCTTTGGAGCTTCTTCAGTCTCAGCTGGAGCAGTCTCGGTTGCTTCCTTATCACCTTCTTTTTCCTCAGAATCTAAAAGAAACACAAAAAAAAAAGATTTATTACAAATCGTTTAACCATTTAGCATTTAAACCAGCTCAAATATTGTAGCTGTTTTATGTCAATTGATGGGGGGGGGGGGAGACAAACACAGACACATAAATACATACATATCAGTCGTTTAATGTCCGCTTTCCATGCTGGCATGGGTTGGACAGTTTGACTCAGGACTGGCGAGCCAGGAGGCTGCACCAGACTCCAATCTGATCTGGAAAGGTTTCTACAGCTGGATGCCCTTCCTAACAACAACCACTCCGAGAGTATAATGGATGGTTTTCGCATGCCACCGACACAGAAGCCAGTCAGACAGAACTGGTGGCCTAACAGGTCAGGATGTATAGAAGTGGAGGTTTCAAATCTCTGCCAGAAATTACAAAATGCATTTATTAAATACTTTTATTTAAGCAACCAAATTTCACTCATCAAAAATATTGTGTGTATGTGTAAATACAATATTTGAGGCAATCAGAACTTGAGGCAATCCAACGAAGCTACACAAAGAATATAGCCTCTATGCAGCATCTAAGCTATTGGGAAAGACTCAAGAGATTAAGACTATTCCTTGGAGCGTAGACGAGAAAGATATGCCTTAATATACATCTCGAAGATCCTCGAAGGAATTGTCCCAAACTTTGGCATCGAAAGTTACACAAATAAAAGAACTGGATGCCATTGCATAGTGCCAAGGACCCCATCGAGGCTGAGAACCAAAACTCCCAAAGTGTCACAGCTAGAACACTAAAAATTACATCTCGAGGACCAAGAAGGGACAACATGAAACTATTCCCCATGACCATCACTCTTGAATGGATACCTACCTTTAGCCTTCTCTTCGGTCTTCTCAGACTTATCTTCCTCAGCCTTCTCCTCACCGCCTTCCTTCTTCTCTTCTTCAGATTTGGATTTTTCCTTAGATTTCTCTTTTGGTTCTTCTGGTGGAGGTGGAGCCGGTGCGTCCAAAGCTTCAAAACCTTCCAAGTGACAATACCTGGCGCTCAGCTCCCAGACTTTCTTCTGCATTTCCTCATTCTGGGATTCTTCAGAAGACTTCAGTTCCTGGTGTTCTTTGTAGTATTTACCATTAACATCTGGAATGGAATAAATGGACATTTTCAGAGACTCAACAAAAGCAAGACATTGCCCTACTCCAAAACACTACACACATATACAAAATACCTCACCCCGCTTTATCTTCAACTTTTTACTTGCTTTAGTCATTAGACTGTGGCCATACTGGGGTACTGCCTTGAAGAATTTGTAGTCAAATGAATCAAGCCTGTTACTTACCGTCAGTCTCTCTTGCTGAACTGCTAGGTTATGTGGATGCAAACATACCAACACCAGCTGCCAAGCAGTGGTGGGAGAGAAACACAGACACATAAAAATATGCAACAGGCTTCTTTCAGTTTCCATCTACCAAATCCACTCACAAAGCTTCCGCCTGTCCAATGCAGAAGACACTAGCCTAAGGTGCCACACAATATTATATATCACCATCGTTTAACATTCATCTTCCATGCATGTATGAGTAGATTATATATATATATATATATATATATATGTGTGTGTGTGTGTGTTGTCCATACTAGCATTGGTTGGACAGTTTGACCAGGGATGATAAGCTGAGGGGCTGCACCAGACTCCAGGCAGATTTGGCATGGTTTCTACAGCTGGATGCCCTTCCTAACATGGCAACCACTCAGAGTGTAATGGGTGCTTTTATGTGCCAGTTGTTTGACTCCAGTATCCGCCACAACTATAATTTCACTTGGCTTGAAGGGTCTTCTCAAGCACAGCATATTGCCAAGGGTCTCAATCAGTTATTGCCCCTGTGAAGCCGAACACTTGAAAGATGTAGAGATATGATTTGTCGCTGGAAGATCAGAATGTGACAGAATAACAGAAAGTAAAAATTTCCAGTTAACCATAAATACAATATGTATGAAATATTCATCTTAATCTTGTGTGCACAAGTTTTGTGTCACAAACATTACATCACTCCCTAACAGTTGAGGGAACCCGTGGAAGAGGTAGGCCCAGGAAGACCTGGGCTGAGGTGGTGAGGCAAGACCTTCGAACATTGGGCCTCACCGAGGCGATGACTACTGACTGAGACCTTTGGAAATGTGCTGTGCTTGAGAAGACCCAGCAAGCCAAGTGAAATCGTTGCCAGGGCCCCTGGACTGGCTCTTGTGCGGGTGGCACATAAGATGTACCATCCTGAGCGTGACCGTTGCCAGTACCGCCTGACTGGCCTTGTAGGGTTTTCGAGCGAGATCGTTGCCAGTGCCCCTGGACTGGCTCTTGTGCGGGTGGCACATAAAAGACACCATTTCGAGCGTGGCCGTTTTCGTGCGGGTGACACATAAAAGCACCCACTACACTCTCTGAGTGGTTGGCGTTAGGAAGGGCATCCAGCTGTAGAAACTCTGCCAAATTAGATTGGAGCCTGGTGTTGCCATCCGGTTTCACCAGTCCTCAGTCAAATCGTCCAACCCATGCTAGCATGGAAAGCGGACGTTAAACGATGATGATGATATGCAGACACACATGCACATATATACACAGTTTCTGTCTACCAAATCCACGCACAGAATATTCATTAAAAAAAATTGGAAGTAAAAATATAAAAAGAAAACAAAAAAAAAAAAAGGAATGCTTACTTTTTAATTTCTCTCCAGTTGCCATTTCAACAAGAGCTTTGGCACCTTGTTCCACAGTTCTGGTCATCTTTGTGAAACGGAGAAGTCCATGAAGGACAAACTTGCGGTAGAAGCGCTGAGCGCTGCTGGTGTTACGAGTTAATTCTGTTGTTGGAATAAAACCTGAAACAGACAAAAGACAACAATTCTCAGTTCTTCAATTTGTCCATCAAGCCACACCACCTCCGCCATCACACAACACTCATAAAAATCTTCTGGAATGATTGGGGCACGGTCTCAGAGTTTAACCCATATATGCCCATAAAAAATTTCGGTAAGCTTTCACAATCTGGAAGGGAAAGACAGTATGCAACTGTTAGCTACAGGTGTCGACTACCTCCTGGACATTTTGTATGCTTGGTCAGATGCTTCCTGCGCGAGTTCAGGTCCAAACAAGTAGGAGCAGGTTTTGCATTATGAAAACACAACCAGGGGTATATATGGGTTATGTGATGAAGTGGTAAAAACTCATCTTCTGATGCAGCATCTCAGAAAGGAGATGACCAAACAGTACTGACTGGCAATTCATGGCCCTGAACCAACCATACAAGATCTGGCGTGGCTGCAGGCCCAGCCTTCCAACTTCTTTTACAGGACTTTAGACCACAGCAATAAATGTGTTAATCTGAGAGGGGAATATTTTGTATAAAATCATAATTAACTGATCCTCCTGTATTTTCTTTTACTGAAAACTAAGAACTTTTCAATGCCCCCATGTATATATATGTGAATGGTACTTGTGGAAGAGACCAAGAAAGATTTAACCCATATTTGCCCATACAAAAATGAAGTCTTAAAATTTCACTGTATTTAGATTAAACATTATGGTAAGCTTTTACAATCTGGAAGAGAAGGACAGTATGCAACTGTTAACTACGTGTGTCGACTACTTACTGAACATTTCGTATGCTTGGTCAGATGCTTCCTGCACGAGTTCAGGTCCAAACAAGTAGAAGCAAGTTTTGCGCTGTGAAAACGCAACCAGGGGCATATATGGGTTAAGGTGAACCAATCTTAAACTCGGGGACAAATTGCCCAGGCAATCTTTACTTCTTTCAAACCTGGTACTTATCCTATCAGTCTCTTTTGCTGAACTGGTAAGTCAAATGGATGTAAATAAACTAACACTTGTCAAGGTGTTGAGGTGGGGAACAAACACGAAGACAGAAACATGAGTATCAAAATATAAGGTAAAGACCCCTTTCGGCCATGAATGACCATGGGATTGCACCTAGAAAGTTTCCCTCTAAGGTATAAAGTCCAGGCAAGGTTGTTTATGGAAGACCAGCAGTTGCCCATGCTTACCAGCTAAATACTAACAACCATTTTCACTAATTAACCCCTTCGTTACCATATTTCTGTCAACATATGCTGCCTTTGTTTCAATTAATTTTGAAACAAAGTATTTAGTATAATAACTGTCTTTATTAGCTGCTGTTTCGACAAACATGAAAGTTTGATGGAAGGTTTTAATTTAGATCAACTTTTTTTGCTGCCATATTTCAGTTAAAATACAATGCCTTTGTTTCAATTAATTTTGAAAATAACCGTCTTTCTTACCTGGGCAAAGGCAGTTTGCAGTGACGCCAGTGTTCTCCAACTGCTTAGCAAGTTCATAGGTGAACATTATGTTGGCCAGTTTAGAGTTCTTGTATGCTTGGTGAGAGTTGTAAGTATTCTCCTTCTCCAAGAAGAAATTGTCAATATCCAAGTTTTCAACAACTGAAGACAGAGAAAAAGAAACAAGATTAAAGGACAATATAGTGTGTCTGTGTGTCACACCAATATACAATTCCTCTCTCTCTTACACTCACACACACACACACAGTGGCCAACTGGACAAGCAAGACCTGGCACAAACACTCACAGGGTATACACTAATAAACACACCTAGACTCTACCAGAGACAAGCCAACCATGCCTAGCCAACCACACAGACAAATAAGAGCAATAATGCAATCCCTCAGGAGCCAACAACGTATACAAATATCAGCAGACACACACACACACACACAATTACATATAGAAACGAAGTAGGTATGCATATAAATGGTTATCTTTATGTTCTTTCACTGTTACAGTCATTACACTGTGGCCATGCTGGGGCATACCACCTTGATCAAAACACAATATCAAATATCTCACCTGGTCGTCGTCTGGTGACAGATTTGTCATGAAGATGAGTTGTTACAGTAACGATTCTGGAATCTCCATTTTCTTCCCCAGTTTTCTTCAGATCAGGCAATAACAGATTGGTTAACAAGAAAGGTCCTGTTTGCAAATACAACAGAACACAATTAGCGATTTGGCTTCACACAAACGAACAGAACAAGACTAATTAACATGAGAAAACAAAATGAGATTCGTTAAGAAAGGACTTTGGTTTTTACCCCTGTTTATTTGAAATCTAAGATTATGTTTTTTTATTTATCTTTACTAGAGGCAGAAGACCTAAAATTTAGGCGGTGGGGGCTAATCTATTACACTAACCCCAGTGTTCAACTGTTATTTTATTGACCTTGAGAGGATGAAAGACAAAGTCGACCTCAGTGAAATTTGAACTCAGCACACTAGACAAAATGCTTCCTGACATTTTGTCTTTGTTCTAACGATTCTGCCAGCTAGCGACTCAAACATCGCTGCTAATAATAGTGACAATCCAGCATCAGTCTGTATGTGTCCTTTCCGCTAAAGGCACAAGGCCTGAAATTTGTGTGAAGAAGGGGCTGGTCAATTACATCGACCCCAGTACTCAACTGGTACTTAATTTATCAAGTACCCAAAAGGATGAAGATATTGAAGAATTATGTTAATTATTGGTTTCAAATTTTGGAACACGATCAGTAATTTTGAAGGACAGGTTAAGCACTTGACTGGTACTTTATCGACCCCAAAAGGGATGAAAAGCAAAGTCTACCTCAAAAGGATGAATGGCAAAGTCCACCTCAGCAGAATTTGAACTCCGAACGTAAAGCCAGGTGACGTTGTTAAGCATTTTGTCCAGCATGCTAACGATTCTGCCAGCTCGCCACTAATTATTTCTAGTTATTAAAAAAAGAGATAATTACCTAAGTGATTTGTACCCATTGTTAATTCAAAGTTGTCCTTAGTGAACTGGCGCTTTGTCTCTTTAGGGTTCAGGAAGCAGCCAGCATTATTGATTAAGACGTGCAATTTCTTTTCTGTTTTATGGAAATCTTCCACAAGTTTATGGATAGAAGCTTTGTCAGCAAGATCCAGCTGAAAGGAGAAGACAATGGCAATAATTATTTTAATTAATATAACGAAGGAGAAGACAAAAGCAATTAACATAATGTAATGTTATCTGCTGCACCCATCTCCAGTCATCAGGCAACTTCAGCACACAGAGCATGGTGAGCAAGTAAGATACCCCAGTCCTCCACAGCATCCATCCCCAGTCATCGATTCAGTATTGCCATTGGATTGAAGATGGTCACGGACAAGACAGTGAGCTTGGTGGTGCACAGGTGATCAGTCAACTATGAGGTGGACTGACTGTCATCGTTTCTACTTCGATTAACCTATTAGAATTCAGATTTCTCTGAGTGGTTGGCGTTAGGAAGGGCATCCAGCTGTAGAAACTGCCAAATTAGATTGGAGCCTGGTGTTGCCATCCGGTTTCACCAGTCTTCAGTCAAATCGTCCAACCCATGCTAGCATGGAAAGCGGACGTTAAACGATGATGATGATGATGATGATTTCTGTCAATTGTGGTGTTTGTTTATCCACATCGTTTTCAATTAATCATGCATTACCTTACAGCTTTGAGATTTCAATATGCTGGTTTATTTTCAGAATAACATTGTAGGGTAGGTGTGAGAGGCTGGATCTGGCCAGTTTGAACATAGAACAGGTAGAAATTATATCATCCTCAGATGACTAGTTTAACCGCTTAAAATTCAGATTTTGTCAAATGTAATACTTGTGTTTACATTACTTTTCATTACTTTTAATTAATTACATATTATCTTGTATTTTTCAGATTGTACCGTGTGCAGACAATTCCCACGCAGCCTCAGACTCAATAAGGATACCTACATCAAGTGACTGGAGGAGGTTGTGCTGCCCTGGGTCAAGAGGGTGGCTGCTGGAAGGTCCTATGTCTGGCAACAGGACTCTGCACCATGCCACACAACTGTCTTGTCTGTCGGCCAACTGTCCGTGTACCGATTGTACATCTTTAGATTGACATTGTAGGGTATGTGTGAGAGGTCAGATCTTAACATTTTTAAATGTAAAACAGGTAAAATATTGAGGACTAGTGTGATTAGTCTGAATGCTGATGGATTAAGAATGGTCAGATGGTCCTCGTCACTCTGGACAAATGTACTACAACCAACAACAACAACACCAGCAACAACAAATGTTACCTGCATGAAAGTTGCCAAAGCATTTGGATTCTTGCTGAGAATTTTCTCCACAGCAGCTTTTCCTTTATCTTCATTCCTACAGGCAAGGATCACATCGTTACCACCTTCGCACAGCAAACGAGCTGCCTCAAATCCAATGCCGGAGTTGGCTCCTGTTATAATTACGACACGCCCCGTCATATTTTGCACTCAACGCCTGCAAATACAAAATTAAAACATACGTTAATTACTTTGCTTTGATAAATGACAAATTATTGTTTATATAAATTAGTAAAAAACATCAGTTTTTTGCACAAGAATTTCAAATATGATGGCATGAATGTTGTGAATTTTAATTAAAAGATGAAGAAAATTATTTATACAAGACAAATGAATAGACAAGTGTTGGCGGTGGTGGTGGTTGGGGCAGGGGAATGGAATTTATAAACAACACTTTTAGGGTCAATTTTTCCAATATAGTCACAAATTCTTATTGTTTGCACACATTTTAATGAGATCACATGAGGTTGTAATTGCTATTTCTGTATAGATTCACACACAGTTTCTTCCCACACAAATTATGAAAAAGTATTCATCATCATTTAACATCTACTCTTCAATGTTTCAACGGATCAGATATAGTTTGTTGAAGCAGATTTTTCTACAGCCAGATGCCCTTCCTGTCACCCACCCTCACCTGTTTCCAATGGGAAGACTAGAAATGAACAACACCGCCTATTTGACAGTGATGCCCGTTTACAGCCATCACAATGTCAAGACAACAGGACACAGAAACAGAGTTTCTGTCTACCAAATCCACTTACGAGGCTTTGGGTGACTCATGGCCATAAACCCAAGACCACATGGTTGGGCAGCAAGTTTCTTGACCACACAGTTACACCTGCTCACTACAATTACTAAACAGTTTAAGGATGAAAATTAGATTTACAAGGCCCTGCCTTTGGCCTGCAATTCCTGATGGGAGTTTTAGGGGTCCTTTCATCATACACAGAGCCTCCCTCAAGCAGTTTTTAGCTCTGGCAGGACCCACTCTGCTCCAAGTCAAAAAATTACTTCAAGAAAGAAAAAAGAGAGACATTGTCAGTGTTGGTCAGGTTTTTCTTTTTTTTTTAAGCAACTTCAATTATTGGTCAGCAGCCATGCTGGAGCACCACATTCAAGAGTTTTCTTTACACAACTACACATACATGACAGGCTTCCAGATTCCATTCACCAAATTCCACTCACATGGTGCAGACCACCCAAGGCAAAAGTCACAAACCACTAACTCAAAAAATAGAATCAAGTGTCAGAAAATAGAAAAGACCCTTAACCACATGATGGTTGCAAAGAGACAAAATTCACTCAACCAGCCAGATCCAGCCTCTCACACCTACCCTACAATGTCATTCTTAAAAACAATCACATCATCGAAACCTCATAGTTAAAAAATAATGAACGATTGATTAAAAACAATGTGAATCAACAGTATTTGGATTATTGTCACATGCAATGTTAAGAGGTTAAAACTAGTCACTTCCAGCCCAAAATATTCGTCCAAACTGACCAGATTCAGCCTCTCACACCTACCCGACAATATCATTCTAAAAATAAATGATATCAAAACTTCAAAAGCTACAAAATTTATACAAGATTAATTCAAAGCAATGTGAATAAATAAGCGTTTCATTTGACACAGTAATATCCGAATACTAAATGGATGAACCAGGAAGTTTGTATCATAGATGCGGAGGTGGACTCAGGTAGATTAGTGTCAAAACTGTTAATTATTTTGCGTTTAATCAAGCTATAATCTGGCCCAAAATATTCAATCTGTTTTATGTTCAAACTGGCCGGATTCATCCACTAATAGCTATCATACATCTAGATTTATGAGCGTTGTTTTTTTCAATACTGACCACCACCACCCATGTTTAGCTGTGGAGACTGGGGAGAGGAAGGAAACTTAAACAAGCAGAGTTATTTACCTGCCTTGTTAAAAGAATGGCCACCACACTGAGTGAGCGACAAAACAGTACAAATTTTTTGTCTCCTTCGTACAACTTATTTCACATTTTCTGAGTTTCAACCCTTAACCCGTTACCTCCCATAATTCTATTAACTGGAATTTTTTTAATGAAACTTTGATTTCTAGCATAAAACAGCCTTAGAAACACGCTGGAATGATCAAAATAACATTTTAAATAGAAATAAGCGAGATATTGGGTGAAAAATGAGCAAACCTCTTTTGAATATCAGAGAAATATACTTAGTAGATATAGGAAAAAGGTTAGATATGTGTAAATATTGACAGATAATTACGAAATTTGTAATTTTTAAGTGATCTCATACGAGATCACTGGTAGGTAATGGGTTAAACATTTACATTTCTCTGTCCAATTTATATTTATTCACAATGTCTTCAGTCCTGTAGTATCTCATAGGATTAGGCCAGGTCAAGCTAAAGGTAAAACATACAGGCTATTTGCGGCCTAACAGGGGGGGGGGGTCAGTTTAAGAGTTAAATGTCAGCTTTGAGGTTAAGAAGCTTGTTTTGCAACCCCTGCATGGCTTCCAGCTCAGTTCCACAGCGTGGTACCTTGGGCAAGTGTCTTTTACTATAGCTCTGATGCCAACCAAAGCCTTGCCAGTCAATTTGGTAAATGGCAGCTTGTGTATAAAGCTGCGTGCGTGCGTGCGTGCGTGCGTGCGTGTATTTCCCACTTGCCAACCACTGCTTAACCAGTATTAGTTTATTTACCTCCCAATAACTTGGTTCAGCAAAAGAATCTGACAGAATAACAGGCTCAAAATGTAAGTATTAGGGTCACAACGTCCAAGACAAAACAAACACACACACCTTTTATATTTGCTTTAGCCATTGGACTGTGGCCACGCTGGGGCACTATCTTGAAGGATTGTGATTAGTGGTTCTCAACCAGGACCCATAATAAGATTGTTAAAATTTATCTGCAGTTAATTGCTTATATTGCTACAAGATAAAATATTTTAATAATTTTATACAATTTCTAATATTTAATTATAAAAATGATACTGTTATTTTTTTAAAAAATCAAATGACTGAGTCCACCTGAGTAAAACAGGAGTAAAAGGGGTCTATAAAGGTTGAGAACCACTGGTTTAAAGGAACAAAACCCCAATGGGTCTTTTTTGCCAAACTTAAGTTAGAGAACGCTAACAAACCAACACCAGTTATCAAGAAATGGGAAGATGGAGCAAACACGCACAGATATATATATATATATATATATACACACACACACACACACACACATACATATATATATACACACACACACACACACATACATACAGATATATATATATATATATATATATATATATATATATATATACACACACACACACACAATAGGCTCGTTTCAGTTTCCATGTAACAGATCAACTCAAGAATTTTGGTCAGCCCAGGATTAATGTAGAAGACACTTGCCCAAGATGCCATGCAGGGGGACTTGAACCTGAAACCATGTGGTTGGGAAGCATACTTAAGCACACAGCCACATCAATAGGCATAGCTAAAAAAAGTGCAGCCCTAGGTATCATGTCTAGGGGGAAGAAAGAAAAAAAAAAAGGAAAAGAGGAGGGAGGATCCCAGCTGGAACGTCTGATCTGTGATCAGAGAATTTAGGATTAAACAAATACATTTCTTCTGGTATGACTAACAACTGCTACCAGTTTTTAATTGGTCCTTAAATGTCGGATAAAAAACAAACAAAAAAATGGACCAACAATAAACCCCAATTGCACAAAAATCTATTTTCAATTTACGTGTGTAATTAATCCAGCTAAGAATAGGATTATCTTGTCTCTCTTAAGTAATCTTCAAATTTCAAATAATCCAGATTAAACAATGAAAAGGTAAAAGTAAAAAAAAAAAAACTTGTAGACTCATCAATAATTTTTAGGTCTTGTGTGTACATGGAAGGGGGGGGTCATTAGCATGTTAGGCTAAGTGCTTAGTGGTATATCTTCCGGCACTTAACAGTACGAGTTCAAATCATGCTAAGGTCAACTTTGCCTTTCATACCAGTCAACAACTGGGGTCAATATAATTAGTTCTCCCACCCCCCAAAATTACTGGCTTTGTGCCAAAACCAGAAAGTATTTATTTCTTTATTGCCCACATGGGGCTAAACATAGAGGGGACAAACAAGGACAGACAAAGGGATTAAGTCGATTACATCGACCCCAGTGTGTAACTGGTACTTATTTAATCAACCCCGAAAGGATGAAAGGCAAAGTCGACCTCGGCAGAATTTGAACTCAGAACATAACGGCAGACAAAATACTACTAAGCATTTCGCCCAGCGTGCTAACGATTCTGCCAGCTAGCCTGAATTTATTATTATTATTATGGCAGCAAATTGGTGGAATCATTAGCATACTAAGCAAAATGCTTAATAGCATTTCGTCCCTCTACATTCCAAGGTCAAATTCCTCTGAGGTCAACTTTAGCTTTCCTCCTTCCAGGATGAATGTAATCAGCTGACCTCCTCCCGCAAAATTTTAGGTCTTGTACAAACACCCACCCACCCCAACCTTCTCAGTTGCATATATTTTTTTTTTTCTTTTTTACTCCTAATGGACAAACACATACTGGACATTGATAATAATATTTGATAACACTAAACTTAACTCTTGCAGATGGTATAGCAGAGTAACTTATTCTCAAACATTCTGTTTTCCTATTCAAACCGTTATAGAACTTGATTGGAAATTTGGTTGTAATTCCATCATTAATCCAGCAAGTATGAAATTTGTACAATGCTGATGAGGTCAGAATAACATGGGAAGTTGTCCCCAGACTTGTATAAACGTGAATATGTTAAACATTGTTTTTGTCATCACTATTTCTAATTAACACAACATGAAAGATGAACACTAACTGACTAATTAATCCATTGTTAATTAGATCTGTCATTACCACTTCCTATTTTTAAAGTATTACTAATTAGTAAACATTTCATCTACCTACAGCCAGGATAAAAAAAATATTTTTTTTATATATAGAAATCAATTTTCTTGCTCACGACAAGATCACTTCTTCCATAAAAACTATTATTTGTTGACAGAGGCCAACATCACAACTTTGGTCTGGTCTTAGTGTTAGAGAGAGACTCTTCATACCTGACCTAACAGTGGCCATGTGGCTTTGCAAACCACGTGGTTTCTCTAACCCACTGCATGGTACTTTGGGCAGGTGTCTTTTACGATAGCCTTGGGAGTGGATTTGATGGACAGAAACTGTGGGGAAGCCTATTGTGTGTGTGTGTGTGTGTGTGTGTGTGTGTGTGTGTGTGTGTGTGTGTGTGTGTGTGTGTGTGTGTGTGTGTGTGTGTATACACAAGAGAGAGGAGGGGGAGAGAGAAAGAAAGAGAGAAGTTTTTAACCACAATGATGGTGAAAGGAAGAGGAAAGGAGGAGTAATAGATTCAATGCCTTTGATGGTGACCCAAATGACCATCAAATAAATGGATTATCTCATTACTACCACCACCAGGACTACAACAAAAGTAACCCCTTTCCCTACACCATTTGGTGGGGGGAGGCCATCTGCCTTCAAAAAGATTAACTAGTTTCCTGTTAATGATGGGGGTTAGTTACAAACTCTCCCTCCTACTTCCTACAAATGCTTTACTTTATACACACACACACACACACACATATCCCTACGAATGTATTTCTACACTAGAGCAAGGCTAAACAGGGATTTGTTCGTTCTCCGCGTTGCATATAATCCTATCTTTTATAAAATAGAACAATGCTTAATACTTCCTTTTCACATATCACAATGCCATCATCATCATCGCCACCATAGCCCAAAGACAAATATTTATCAGCTTTTTTTCCCTATTTTTTACCGTTAATAGAATTAAACCAGGAGACAAAAAATTTCATTGTTCCCAACCACTCCTCCCATTTAAATTCATTCATTGAGGAGGTTCAATCCAATATCAGGATCAAAACATGATGTAAGGGGACCAGACACCTGCTGTTTGTGGAGGGGACCCTATTTAAAGGCAAAAGTTAAACCGAGGAGGTTAGATTAATTATAGACACCAACTTTTGTTGTTTTATTGGGTTTTTTTTTTAAATTAAAATATAACTTTCAGAGGCACTACAAACAGATTACTATGACTAATACATTAATCTACAACAACTCACCCATCATCATCATCATCATCATCACTCCTACCACCATCATCATCCAAACCAGTTTCTTGTAAGTGGGTCTGTGTGTGTCTCCCCCTTTTCAAAACTAAGGGAGCAAATATCTTGCTTCCAACCTCCTTTAATCTCAGGCAACAACAGTCAGTTAGGAAGTCCCGTGCGCGCGCGCGCGCGCGCTAAAGAGGTTTGCTTCCCAACCACACGATTTCGAGTTCAATCCCATTGCATGGCACCTTGAGGGAGTGCTTTCTATTATAGCACCAGGAGGACAAAAAGATTTGAGAGTAGATAGGGGAGATGGAAACTGAAAGAAGCTTGTCGAGTGAGCGAGTGTCCTTGTCTTTACAGCGTGTGATTGCTTGTATGACAGTGACACTCATTTACAACAGAGTCATTCATTTGCAATATTCCACAAAAACATGTTTGGCCATGAGAGAGGATTGGCAACAAGAAGGGCATCCAGTCATAGAAAATTTACCTCAATGAATTCATCAACCCATGGAAGTATGAAAAAGGGGACATAATGATATAAATCTACCTCAATACATGGCACCTTGGGCAAGTGCCTTCTACTATGGCCTCAGGTCGACCAAAGTTTGAGAGTAAATATGCAAGACAGAAACTAAAAGAAGCCATGCATATGTACCCACCACTGCTTGACAACCGATCTTGGTTTGTTCACATCCTGGCAGTTCGGCAGAAAGACCAATAAAACAAGTATCAGGCTTAAAAATTAAGCAATGGGGTCAATTTGACTCAAAAAACCCTTGAAAGGCAGTGCCCCAGGACGGCCACATCAAATGTGAAAGTAAAAGGTATAAAACCATCCCCTTTCCTACCCATGGTAATTCTTATTGAAGTAAAAATCTATAAATTATGACAAAAGACTCCGTCTATTGCTCAATGGTTGAATAAATAACATTAAAATTTATAGAAACAGCAAAAAAAACTCAGAAACCCCCGCCCCCTGTGGCTCACATGCAAGTCACAGTCCACCCAATGACAATTTGTTTTTAACCCGTGTTTAGAATGACCATAAGCGTAAGAGGCAGAATCTGGCTAATTTGAACATAAAACAGGCAGAATATTTGAGGCCTGATATGGATGGTTTGTGGAGGGGCAGTGGCCTAGTGGTTAGGGCAGCGGGCTCGCGGTCGGAGGATTGCAGTTTCGATTCCCAGGCCAGGAATTGTGTGTGTTTGTTGAGCGAAAATACCTAAAAGTTCCACGGGGCTCTGGCAGGGGGTGGTGGTGACCCCTGTTGTACTCTTTCGCCCCCAACTTTCTCTCACTCTTTCTTCCTGTTTCTTGAATAACACTGCGATGGACTAGCGTCCCATCCAGCTGGGGGGAACACATACGCCATAGAAACCGGGAAACCGGGCCCATGAGCCTGGCTAGGCTTTAAAAGGGCGCATAAATAAAAAAAATGGATGGTTTAAATGCCAAAATGGTTAATAATATAATGGAGAAAATTAATTAAAACATTAACTGATAACCTATAATTTAAGATGCAGAATCCAATCAGAACACCACCACCCCTAACACTCCTCAATCCTTCAGTTACCATAATTCTGTTGCAATACACACCTTTGTTTTGGGGGTTTTTTGTTACCATGGCTGTGTGGTAAGAAGCTTGCTTCCCAACCACATGGCTTCAGGTTCAGTCCCACTGCATGACACTTTGGGCAAGTGTCTGCTACGACTAAGGCCAACGAAAGCCTTGTGAGCCCCTTATATGTGTGTGACCTACCACTGCTCGACAACCTGTGTCGGTGTGTTTACATCGACATAACTTAGGAGTTCAACAAAGAGAGATCGATAGAAAAAGTACCAGGCTTTAAAAAAAAAAAAAATAAAGTACCAGGGGTCAATTCATTTGATTAAAGATGACTGAAAGTAGGGTCCCAGCACTGCTGCAATCTAATGACTGAAACAAGCAAAAGAAGTTTGAAACAAATCAACCGTTTTGATATCGATACCAACCTACCTGAAATTGCCTCCAGCTTCTTTGATAGAAACTGGTTTCAACTGATCTAATGTAAGACCATCCAAAGTGAAATCAAAGGTGTAACCCCTATGCTGGTGCAACGCAACTAGCACCCATGCCTATGGCACATAAAAGTACCAGTTTCAGTGGCATGTAAAAAGCACCTATTACACTCTTGAAGTGGTTGGTATTAGGAAGGGCATCCAGCTATAGGAACCAAACCAAATCCAGACTGGAATCTGGTGCAGCTCTCTGGCTTACCAGTTCCAGTCAAACCCATGCCAGCATGGAAAGCAGACACCAAATAATGATGTTCCAAAAGCCACCCTCATAATGACAAAATAATTTTACTAAATTCTTCCATTATTTTCAAAACCCTTATAAAACAAAAGGGTTAAATGTGAGGATTTGAGACCAAGGGGTTGCCTCAGCCAGGTTAGCATCAAAAGGAGTTAACACACACCTTAATATGCTCCCCCCAACTCACAGAGCTTCCTTTGCAATTAGTAAAGCAGAAGGAAAATTTATATTTATATTTAGGGAAAACTGTTAACTGCCAGAAGGACACTCAAGGGCCGCAGCTGAGAACCTCTTGCTATTTTAACTGTCATCACCCCCCCACACACACACACACGCAACTGTCCACCTGTGACTGCTTGACCATAAACCATATCACGAGAGAAAGCTCTTTGGCTCTGCCATAGGCAACCGCTCTAGTGCTGATGGCATCCTAAATGCATTCACTGCAGGCTAAAGTACAGGGTGTCCACAAGGTCTGGGGTACATGGAGTAAATAAAATCATAACATAAACAATAAAAAATATAAGAAATAACAATTTCTTAAAGTATGTGTTAATCCCCATGTACCCAGACTTTGTGGACACCCTGTAGTTGGCGTCAGATCAGAAGAGGGGGGGGGGGGATTCTGCAGTAAAGACAAGAAAAAAAAAACAAAAAGAGCAGCTACAGAAGTTGGTCAGTTGTAGGTTGTGTATGCCAGATGACTAAGAACTGCAACAGATGATGGCTAGGTGTGGTGAGACTTAGTCAACCCACGTCAGCACAAAAAAAGAGAAATGGCTGGTTGATTAAGTACTTTGCTTTGCAACCATGTGGTTGTATCTTCGAAAGCCCTAGGCCAACCAATGCCTTGCGAGTGGATTTGTTAGACAGAAACTGTGTGGAAGCCCACTGTGTGTATACATTTCTACCATGACCATCACTGCTTGACAGCTGGTGTTGGTTTGTTACTGTCCCTGTAACTTAGCAATTTCAGCAGAAATGTTCAATAGAATAAATAGCAGGGTTACCAATAAAAAAGTAAAGAAAGCATAAGTGGTTCGATTTGACTAAAATCCCTTCAACGCAATGCCCCAGCATGGCCGCAGTCCAATGACTGAAGTGAAAGAAGAGACAAAGCAACCAAAATGATTCAAACATGTCGTCTATCCTAGCAACAACTTCCAAGATTATTTTTGTTTCTTTTACAACCCAAAACACCCCCACCAATCCATTCATGACCACTGCTTCAAACAAAAACAAAACATCAGCAAGAAATATTTTCTTTGAAATTGTTTGAGAAAATACAATGTCAATCAAAGAATTTACTCCAAATTCTTTAATAAGGCAGCTGCACATATTGGCTGCAATTTCCTCTGTCTCATACGGCATTAGTCATTTGTTAGATATTTCAGAACGCATCCAAATAATTTTTTTGGTTGTTATTTGCTCAGCAAAGAACTGGTAAACTGCCAACTGATGCTGCCTTTGAATCATCAAATCTGTAGACATCAGCACCATGTTGCCACCGTGCCAGCCACCTCCACCTCCATTGCAAATAACCAACAGATTCCAATTCTTCAATTCCTCGTGTTTGCAACAGTAAAACATTCAGATTCATTTGTTTTCTTTAAATTTGACAACAGTGTGTGTGTGTGTGTGTGTGTGTGTGTGTCGTGTTTGTCAGCAAATAGGCTTGTGTTCAATTCTATTTCACCCCCATATTGCCAGTTCCATACAAGCCCTCCATCCTTGCCCTCTAGATGGATTACAACTAAACACACACACCATTTATTACGGCAGTGAGCTGGCAGAAACGTTAGCACACCGGGCAAAATGCTTATCGTTATTACGTCTGCTGTTACATTCTGAGTTCAAATTCCACCGAGGTCGACTTTGCCTTTCATCCTTTCGGGGTCGATTAAAAAAAGTACCAGTTACGCACTGGGGTTGATATAATCCATTTGTCTGTCCTTGTTTGTCCTCTCTGTGTGTAGCCCCTTGTGGGTAGTAAAGAAATAACACACATCATTTTTCATTATCCATCATCTTTCCATTCACATCTCAGGTATACCGAAGACCCTTTTGGCTTTACTTCCATCTACCTAAGTGTTAGTGAAAGCAAAGAGTTGGAAGACTTATGACAAAAAGGGGTCTTCAGTATACCCAGAGATGGATAACAAAACGAATAAGATACGGCAAACTGAATGTAATGTAATAAACGATAATGTGTGAGTTTAGTTGTAATCCTCTATCGTCCATTCCTTACAAAAAAAGACCTTTACATGTTCATACAGAACTTAACAGAAACCCTCAACCACCATCAGAAACAATCAAAGTCCAGAGAGCAAACCCCCAATAACAGGTTTGAAGAACTGAACAGCCAAAGCCAGTTGATAATGGCTTTACATGGAACTTCAAGTGCCTGAGTAACTAATGTTGCTCTACAGCTAGCTATATATGGAACTATTACTTGCTTTGATCACTGGACAGCCGGTCATACTGGGGCACCACCTTCAAGGGTTTATAAGCTGAACAGATCAACCCAAGATTTCTTTTTATTAAACTGCTGTGC